>NW_026571190.1:41121248-41173748 GCF_026225935.1 Boleophthalmus pectinirostris | reverse complement strand
TTGTAAAATGTGCTGAGTAGAAATGAAGTGGATTTGGAAAAATGTATTTAAACATCACATTTTTATTTTCCTGTGATCAGTCTGAGCGTTCATGGTCCCTGTAACATCGATCTTTGGAATTTCAATTAAGAACGAAAAACAATAAAATGGGAAAACAGTTTGTTATTTCATTATTCCATTTTAGTGTAAAAAAACACACACAAAAAAACACACAAAAAACAAAACAAAAAACAAATAACACCAATCAAAAACAATCTCTGTGCCTATTTTATGTTGATATTTTATTCTCTCTGGTTTATTTACCCTGAAGTTCTGCTGCTCAGCGCCGTGACCATGGATCTATAACAAAAACTATTTTTATTCTAGTTCTCTGGAGTCAACTGAGCAAAGGAAAGTTTATCGCTGCTACTTTTTTCTCGTCAGTTCAACAATGACTTTCTAAGACGCGAAAATAAACACGTTGCTATAAAAGAAGAGACAAGTTTTCAGATTTTCAGGTGAATCCTTCAGCAGCAGAACGTCCAAAATAAACCAGAGAGAATAAAATATCTAAATTAAAATAGGCACTGAGCCGGTTTTTGTGCAGTATTTCATTTCTGTGTATTTTTTTTTTTATACTGAAATGACAAATTAAATCTGATTCTGATTTTTTGATTGGTTTTATTTGAAATAAACTTTGAATTAAATACTGGAAATGGAGGTCGAAATCTGTTTTGTTTTGTTTTTTTGTTTTTTTTGACACTAAAACGGAAAAATGAAATAACAAACTGTTTTCCCATTTTATTGTTTTTCGTTCTTAATTAAAATTCAAAAGAACAAATGGTACATGGACCGTTCATGGTCGTGTTTAGAAGATTGATTTTACAAAAAGGTGAAAGAGACTAACTGAAAAACTGTTGGCTAATGCTAACGCTAGTGCTAATGCTAACGCTAGTGCTAATGCTAACGCTAGTGCTAATGCTAACGCTAGTGCTAATGCTCATGTTATTTGAGACTTGTTTAACATCACTTGTCGTCGTTCCATCTAAATGAAATTTTTTTGGACAGAATTTCAAAATAAAAAACTGGGACATCCCCATTTTTTTTTATTTTTTTGGTGATTGGTAATAACAATATTAGGAAACGAGTGCGTAATTAAGAAAAATTGTTCTGGACTTGGCTCTAATGTGAGTCAATATAATCACATTTTCTTTGAGTTTTGGTCGTTTTTAAGCAGATTTTCTGTATTTTACCAAAACAAATCACAATGTGTGTCTCTGTTTACTGTTGGCAGGGATCAAGATTGGTCAGAAACAGGGACATTTCTTTAAAAAAAAAAAAAAACTGGGACAAATCAGTGGTTTTGTATAAATCTGCAGGGACAAGAGACACAGACTCAAAACTGGGACTGTCCCAGGGAAACAGGGACGACTGGAATCTGTGTGTCATTCGTTCATTCGCTTTTCAAGATAAAACCAAAAATAAGAAAATGAAAAAACAACAGTTTTCTTCATTATTTGTCTCCAAAAACAGAAAATGATTTGTTTTTTCAGTTTTAGATTTTGTTTAAATGAAAAATGGAAAAAACAGATAACGATTGTTTCCCGTTTACGTGACGCTGGACTGAACCAGGACCGAACCAGGTCTGGGGCCAGACCGGGACCAAACCAGGACAGACCAGGACTGAGACTGGGAACAGGACCAGGACAGAGACCAGGACTGAGACCGGGACCAGACCGGAACTGAGACCAAGACTGAGGCCGGAACCAGACCAGGACCAGACAGGGACTGAGTCTGGGACCAGGATTGAGACCTGGACCAAACCAGAACTGAGACCAGAACTGAGACAAGGACCAGACCGGGACTGAGACCGGGAACAGGACCAGGACTGAGACTAGGACTAAAGCCGGGACCAGACCGGGACTGAGAGCAGGACTGAGACAAGGACCAGACCGGGACTGAGACTGGGAACAGGACCAGGACTGAGACCAGGACTGAGGCCGGGACCAGACCAGGACTGAAAAGAGTTTAGTCCTGGTCCAGTCCTGGTTCAGTCCGTATGCGGTGTAAAAGTCCAGCATTGCAGTTTAAGTCACGTAAACGGGAAACGAATCTTTATCCGTTTTTTCATTTTGAAAATAGCTGTTTTTTCGTTTTCTCATTTTTGGTTTTATTTTGACAAACGAATGAACAAACGACACACAGATCGTCTGGTCACCCTACGTTCGCTTCACACCCCCAGAGAATGTTGATGACGTCATCCGCGAAGTACCAGCCCTTTCAACAGACACGTTTTCTTTACAATTGAATGTTCCGCGTTAGTTCTTTACAGATCTTGCAGTGGCGTGGTGACGTTCGACCCCGGATCTGCTCTGCTGGACCCGTTCGACTGACTCTTCTGAGCCAGATAATCCTTGTAGTTCCTGGTGAGGAGCGTGTAGAGGAAAGGGTTGATGCAGCTGTTGCCGTACGTCAAACAAGTCACAAAAAAGTTGATGTAATTGTGCGCGGCCGGCGTCAGGGCCCTCAGCAGCTCCGGAGAGAAGAGTTTGGTGAGCTGCCAACTCCAAAACGGTAAAAAGCAGGCCCAGTACGCGACGACGATGCTAAAAATCATCGATACCACTTTCTGTTTGAGTCCTCGTCGTCGTGCGGAGCGGTTGGTCGCCCCCAGCTGCGCCTGAACCGCCCAGTACCTCCGAGCGAGCCCCATGTACAACGCCACGATCACCAAACCGGGAAGAAGAACGCTGGTGAGGAACAAAACCGTGATGTAAACTTTGAAAGCGTCCGGGGTCCACGTCGGGTAGCACATCCGCTTCACCAAACCGGCGATGTTCGGTTTCCCTTCGCGCAGTCGGATCATGATCATCATCGGCAGCGTCAGGACGAAGGACGTGCCCCAGATGAACCCGGCGACCATTTTGCGGTTTCGGGACGACGACCTGTGCGCGACGAAGGGTTTGGCGACCGCGCGGTATCGCTCGGCGCTCATGGCGACCAGGATGAAAACGCTGGCGTGCATCGTGAGGAGGTCGAGGCTTAAAAGAATCCGACAGCCGGCCTCCCCGAAGAGCCAGTCGTGGACGAAGTATGTGCAGACCACGAAGGGTATGGTGGAGAGGTACAGGAGGTCGGCCAACGCGAGGTTAACGATGTAAACGTACATGGAGCCGGTGCGTCTCAGAGCGGCCGACCTCGTTATGAGCAAAGTGTAGAGGTTTCCGACGACCCCGATGGCGCACATGACGGTCAGGGTGATGCCGAGGAGGGAGGTGACCCAGACCCCGCCTCCGCCCTGGGTCCCGCCGGCCTGGGTCCCGCCGGAGTCCTGGGTCGAGCCAGATCCAGATCCGGACTCGGGGCTCAGGGCTAGTCCGAGCTGTGGACCGTGGAGAGTGGCGTTAGGAGTGCAGTTCATTGGTTCATCAGCAAAAAGGCACCATCTACAAGCCAGATTTATATCGTTACTTCATGGTGTTCACAAAATAAAAATAATATTCAAAGTGTAAACTAATCTCACAATATTTCTAGCAGGTAAACAACAAAAAATGAAGTGTTAAAATTGACTCTCACAAATATTTACTTTAAAAAAATGTATTCATATTTTAAACATGTCAATAGAACAAAAAGATTGTATAAAATAAATATGAATCCAAGTCTGAACCAGGACTGAACTAGGACTAAATCAGACCTAAACCAGGACTGAACAAACTAGGACTAAAACAGACCTAAACCAGGACTGAAGTCCCTGAAATGGTTTTCACTTCACAGCTCTGCCTCAGGGTCTAAGAAATGCCAAAAGCTAGTGCAGCCTCTGCAGCTCAGTAAAGTAGTAAATTCTGGATGTTCTGAGTTTTCACTTGAGGCCTGGTCTGTCCTCGTACAACCCAAGTTCAGTTGTGATTTTTAAACCTGTCAGAACACAGGCTACATACAGTTCCTTTAAAAATAATTCTACTCAAGTAAAAGTACAGAGTATTTCATTACATTACTCAAATAAGAGGATTTGGGGGAAACCATGACTGAAGTAAAGGAAACTCTCTGAACACGTCTGATTTATCATTTGAGGTTAAAGTAATTGGAAAAGGACAAAACATTCTGTCTAGGCTGGGAAAAACAAATTTCAAAATTTCAAAAATTATAAATTTGTAAATCTAGAGTCCAGTTAATTATTCCTCCAGATCAATATATTGTACATTAATCCTGTTGTCCTGGCAACATCTGACATAATACTAACATAATACTCATATTTTTGCAGTGATCGATTCCTAAGTTTGTTAGAAGTTTTAGAGCAGACATGTCAAACTCAGGCCTGGGGGCCAAATTTGGCCCGCAATATAATTATATTTGGCCCGTGAGATCATATCAAATCTGTATTAGAGCTGCTGCCGCACACAGATCGACTGTAGAGACATGATTTATTTAAAATGTTATTATTTTATATTCTGTTTGTTCTGGATTCAATGTTTAAGCAAAACTATTATTAAACATTTATTTTAATAAGAAAAGATTTAACATTACAGATCTGGAAAGAAGAGAAAACATACAGATGTTGACATTTTTCAATAAATATTTAATTTTCCCACGACTTAGTCCCAGTTTTTTATTTTGGCCCAATGTGAATTTGAGTTTGACACCTTTAAAATAATACTACTCAAGCAAAAGTACTTCAAAATTATTTCATGAAATTCGTCAAATAAGAGGATTTGGGGGAAACCATGACAGAATTTACTTCAGTCATGTTAACTCTCTGAACACGTCTAATATCATTTGAGGTTAAAGTAACTGAAAAAGACAAAACATTAAATAATGCACAAAATCTGGTCTTTCCAGGTTAGGAAAAATGAATTCTCAAATAAAAAAAAAATGGTAAATTTGTAAATCTTGAGTCAAGTTAATTATTCCTGCAGATCAATATAATGTACTTTAATCCTGATGTAATACAAATATAATACTAATATTTCTGCAGTGATTGATTCCAGCGTTTGATAGAAGTTTTAGATCAGACGTGTCAAACTCAGGCTACAGAGACATGATTTATTTAAAATTTTATTATTATTTTATATTCTGTTTGTTCTGGATTCAATGTTTAAACAAAACTATTATTAAACATTTATTTTAATAAGAAAAGATTTAACATGATCTTATCTCGAAAGAAGAGAAAACATGCAGATGTTGTTAAAATTTTTCAATAAATATTTAGTTTGGTTTTTAATTTTGACCTCTGAATTTGAGTTTGACAGGTCTGATTTAGAGTCTAAAAAAAGCATAAAACTCACCAGTTTTACTCAATATTTACAAACATGAAAACCTTGTCCACAGTAAAACTTTTACGTACATTTATTTGTCTTTATTATTTCGAGATTTGTTCCCTGAACCAAAATCTGATCCGAGTTTATTTTCCAGAAGAACCTGACGTTTTTTAAATGAATTTCTATGATTTCAAAGAAAAAAATAAAAAGAAATTGAAGTTGCAAGTTGTATTGTGTAACTTTTCTGTTTGAGGGTTCGCCAGATCTCCGTGGAAGTGTTATTACTCTGTGTGGAATGTTTCACAGTACGGCTTTATTAAACCTTTCTATCTCCAAAACGGGTCAAGTTACAGGTCAGATCTGCGGAGAGGCGACCACATTTACAGTCAGAACGAGCTACAAAAACCACCACATTCCAGACAGAGCAATGACGTATCCATAGAAACAAGCCAGAAACTAGAAAAGTTACGTAATGCACCTTTAAAAGGAGTACTGGAACCTCCGTGAAAACTCCAATAAAAAAAAACCAAAAAGTTAAAAAGTTCTACAATCACAACTGAACCTGTGTCTCCAGATCCAAGTTTGGCTCAAGTTTGGCTCATTCTGTTTTCCGATTGGATAAAATTTAACACATTTTTAAGTGAATTTCCAATAAAACGAAAGACAAACCGACCTTGGGCATTAGAAAAGAGGTGAAAAAGCGTTTATCTCCCGTTATCCCTTCGGGCTCTTCGAAAGCGGTCGCTCGCTCCTGCGTCTCTGGCACAGTTTTTGGTACGAACGCAAAAGATTTCGGGTTATTCTCGGTGCGATTTCGAGCATCTCCATGGCGACCCGGGGTTATCCATTCAAGTTCGTTCACAAATTTAAACGTGAAAATGCCGTCTTTATTTCTTTTTCTAACTCTGTCTTAGTCGCGTCTCGATTCGCCATGATGGAAGTCCTCAGGCGCTGGAACCCGGAGCGCTCGGTTTGACAGTTTTTTGGGGGTTTGTCCGTCCTTTGACCCGCCCCTTTTTGTCGAACGTATGCGCGGTCTTTAACGCCGAGGTGAAAACTGCTGTAGATATATTACCCCGACCTCAAAGCACCGCAGTGTGGCTTTACTCACCCAGCAGAGAGCTCCTGACACGGCCGTGGCAAGTGACACCAGATATGTCCCTGCGAGGTATGGAAACGGACGCGGTCAGAGTCTGGGCACGGTTTTAGTCCAGACCGAGACCGAGACCTGTCCGAGACCACAGGGCCCCGAGACCAGGACAAGACCAAGACAGGGCCCCGAGACCAGGACGAGATCAAGACAGGGCCTCAAGACCAGGACAGACCGAGACCTGTCCGAGACCACAAGGCCCGAGACCAGGACAAGACCAAGACAGGGCCCGAGACCAGGACGAAGACAGACCTGTCCGAGACCACAGGGCCCCGAGACCAGGACAAGACCAAGACAGGGCCCCGAGACCAGGACAAGACCAAGACAGGGCCTCAAGACCAGGACAAGACCGAGACCTGTCCGAGACCACAAGGCCCCGAGACCAGGACAAGACCAAGACAGGGCCCCGAGACCAGGACAAGACCAAGACAGGGCCTCAAGACCAGGACAAGACCGAGACCTGTCCGAGACCACAAGGCCCGAGACAGGACACCAAGACAGACAAGACAGGGCTGAGGACCGAGACCTGTCCGAGACACAAGGCCCCGAGACCAGGACAAGACCAAGACAGGGCCGAGACCAGGACAAGACCGAGACCTCTGAGGGCTGAGACCGAGACAAGACCGAGACTTTTAACGTTCGAGACGGAGACAAGACCGAGACCACGGCCCATCGAGACCAGACTGAGACAAGACCAAGACTTTTAAAGACCAAAACAAGACCGAGACCTCTGAGGGCTGAGACCGGGACAAGACCAAGACTTTTAAAGATCAAGACCATTTTCTACAATTATTTGTATTTTACTGTTATTGTGGCACATTTATATCAATCTTTTTATAGATTTATTTCCATTTAATTTGATAAATGTCAATTTAAGTTTAAAATAAACCACACAAACTGTACTTGCACTGAAACACTCTGTGCCCCTTTTTTGGCCCCTCACCCACAGTTTGAGAACCTCTTCTTTAAGAGAACTTCCTCTGGCATTTTACACAAAACTGTGAAGAAAATGGGTAGGATTTTTAAACCTGTTATTTCAAGTTCCTAACTGGAGTTAGACCTCAAGTCCGTGACAAGACCGAGTCCAAATGCAGTCTAGTCTGAGACGAGACCAAGACCAGTCTGGACTACGACACTAAGTCTAGGATCGTCTAGGATCCAAAATCAGATGCTAATTGATAGTGTGGTAGTACTCCAGGCTGGTCTCAAGACTGCTTTTTACGATCTTGATCTCGTCTTGGACTTGGTCTTGTCTCAGACTCGAGGTTTGACACTCGTTGAGTTTGATCATATTTCATCACGGTCGGTAAACGTGCAGAGTGTAGTAAATATCACTGCAAAACCAGTAGGAGAATGGAACTGTAAATGTTATGAACTTGAAAAAAACACTTTTTTTTTACAGTTTTCTGTAAAGTGCCAGTGGAAGTTCTCTTAAAAAAACGGGTTCTCAACCTGTGGGTACAGTACAGTTCAGAGTCCTGCAGGGCACCCACAGGCAGGTTTTAACGTTCTGGAATTTTACGGACGGGTAAGCAGGCAGGTAGGCTAGTAATTACACACGGGCTGGTCAGGACTAAGTCAGGACTAAACCAGGACTACACCTGGACTAATCTTGGACTAAAGAGAGAGAAAACCCCCAGTCTGTGGCGCACGGTGTCCACAAAGCGCAGCACTTACCTCCATGTGGCGCAGAACTCTGCTCCGGTCACTGACGGTCTACGCGGGCGCACCTCCGGGCCTGTCCCAACAGTGAATCCTGCTTCACTTCTGGTTTAGTCCTGTTTTAGTTCTGTTTTAGTCCTGGTTTAGTCCTGGTTTCAGTCCTGGGTTAGTCCTGGTTCAGTCCATGTCATGTGCGGCGCAAAAGTCCGGCACCTTGATCAGTGTTTCTTCTGCTCAGTAAATAAAACCTGTGAAGTTTTGACAGTTGAGTCTCGTCTGTCAATTCGTGTTCTGAAGAAATAGAAACAGATTCATTTCATTTCATGATTATAATTCTTGAAGTCGTAACTTTTCAGTTCATATTCTGATGGATGCTTCAGTTAGAAAGTTTTTAATCTGTTTGTTAGTTATCATGGGCACGGGCCGGTAACAGGTAGAATGTTAACAGGTCTGGGCGGCTGCGGGTTTAACTTTGATATAATCTCGGGTTAACGGGCCAGTGCGGTGCTGAACTGTGCTGGTGCGGGCGGGTGTGGGTCTGGACCCGTACAGGACTTTGGTACTGTTTGCTTGGCTTATTTTAAGCCTAAATAAACATTAACCAGATCAAATGGAGATATATATCAATGTTTATTTATTTATTTTATAAATCTATGTGCCAAAAACAGTAAAATACAAATAAATGTAGGAAATGACAAAGATGGTCTTGATTTGGTCTCGAGGGGCTGTGGTCTTGGTCTTTTCTCGGTCTCAACCTTTAAAAGTCTCGGTCTCGTCTTGGTCTCGGCCCTCAGAGGTCTCAGTCTTTAAAAGTCTTGGTCTTGTCTCAGTTTTTGAGAAAGAAACGTTATGACACGAGTTAAATCTCACAATTTAGCGTCATATAAAATCTTTAAATCTTTAAATCGAAATGTAATTAGCCGCATTTTAAGTCGCGGCATTTTAATTTACATTTTTACAATAATTAATCAAATAACCACATCATAAAAACAATAATATTTCATTGTGCACATATTTATTAAAATAAAGAACTTGGCCTTTTGTATGGACATGTGTTCTGACGCTCCACCACCAGAGGGCAGTGTTCCACCGTGTAACACCCAGAGAGACTTTACAACAGCGTCTATCTGTACAATTACAATCTTGAACTTTCTTTTTTAGAATAACAGCACACTGGTAGTAACATTTAAAATATTATAAAACACAGAAAAGGTGAAAAAGTACATCATATAGTAGTTAAAAGAGCAATAAAAATTAACGGTAGAAAACTTTTTGACGACGTTTACTCCAAAAACTCTCAGTATTTTCAGTGTGGAAGAGTCGTGTGTTGTTGATCGATCGGCTTTCAAAATTATTCTGTATTTCTGTGTAACTGACCCAACGTGCACTCACAAGACGACACCTGCAGGGGGAGCTCAGGCAAAAAACACTGTGCAGAAAAAAAAGGAGGCACTAACCGGAGGCACTGCTCTGTCTGAGGCTTTGTTAGACTCTAAACTGAGTTTTATTTTAACACAGTTTGACCAGAAAGAAGTGACTCATCTGGAACGAGTGCCATTTGTTTTTCAATATAAAACCAAAAATAAGAAAATGAAAAAAAAAAAAAAAAAAAAATTTCATTATTTGTCTCCAAAACCAAAATGAAAAAACAGATGACAATTTGTTTTTTCAGTTTTCGATTTCGTGTTTTCCCGTTTCTGTGACTTAAACTGTGATGCCGGACTAAACCAGGACTAAACCAGGACTAAACCAGGGACTAAACCAGGACTGAAACCAGGACTGAACCAGGACTAAACCCTAGGACTGAACCAGGACTAAACCAGGACTAACCAGGACTGAAGGGACTGAACCACTAAACCGGGACTGAACCAGGGACTGAACCGGGACTAAACCAGGGACTGAACCGGGACTAGACTGGGACTGGAAACCGGGACTGAACCGGGACTAAACCGGGACTACTGAACCGGACTGAACCGGGACTGAACCGGGACTGGACTGAACCAGGAACTGAACCAGGACTAAACCAGGACTGAACCAGGACTGAACCAGGACTGAAACCAGGGACTGAACGGGACCACTGAACCAGGACTGGACTACCAGGACTGAACCAGGACTAAACCAGGACTGGACCAGGACTGGACCAGGACTGAACCATTTTCAGTCCTGGTCGGGTCCCAGTCTCAGTCCCGGTCTCAATCACGGTCAGGTCCCAGTCTCAGTCTCAGTCCTGGTCCTGTTCCCAGTCTCAGTCCTGGTCTCAATTCTGGTCTGGTCCCGGCCTCGGTCCCGGTCTCAGTTCCGGTCCTGTTCTCGGTCTCAGTCCTGGCCTCAGTCTTGGTCTGATCCCAGTCTAAGTCCTGGTTTCAGTCCCGGTCTGGTTCCGGTCTGGTCCTGGACCTGGTTCAGTCCTGGTTTAGTCCTGGTTTAGTCCTGGTTCAGTCCTGGTCTAGTCCTGGTTCAGTCCTGGTTCAGTCCTGGTTCAGTCCTGGTTTAGTCCTGGTTCAGTCCTGGTTCAGTCCTGGTTCAGTCCTGGTTTAGTCCTGGTTCAGTCCTGGTTTAGTCCTGGTTTAGTCCTGGTTCAGTCCTGGTTCAGTCCTGGTTTAGTCCTGGTTCAGTCCTGGTTAGTCCTGGTTTTTTTCCTGGTTCCAGTTGGTTTCAGTTTAAAGTCAGTCAAAATCAAAAACTGAATCATTATCTGTTTTTTTCATTTTGGTTTTGGAGACAAATAATGAAGAAAACTGTAGTTTATTAATGAACAAACGACACACGGATTATTCTGCCATAGACAAACGTGTTGAACCCCCCGGAGTGACGTGTTTATGATTTCAATAAAAATAATAACAACACTACAGTGAGATTATTTGAACAGTGTGCGTCTTGTGTGTTCAGGTTGGTTGATGTTGTGTTCGTTCTGAGGGAGGTACAAAGGTCAGAGGAGTCGAGGAGAAACTGGCTGCGGCCCGAGTTCGTCTTTACTCCGGGACTCCCAGAGGTCAGAGGTCAGAGGTCGCACAAGCCGCCGTCTCATCGATGTCTGTGTTTGAACAAGGCTTCCACTGAAACGACACAAAACACACGACAGAAAAGTAAGAAACAGACAAAACGAAGCAGTTTAATCCACGTATCATTCGTTCATTCGTTTTTCAATATAAAACCAAAAATAAGAAAATGAAAAACCAACAGTTTTCTTCATTATTTGTCTCCAAAAACAAAATGAAAAAACAAATAGCGATTTGCTTTTTCAGTTTTTGATTTTGTGTTTAAATGAAAAATGAAAAAAAAACAGATAACGGCCGTTTCCCGTTTACGTGACTTCAGTGACTGGATACAGACTGAACCAGGACTGATCCAGGACCAGGACCAGAGCGGGACCAGAGCTGGGACTCCGAGCCTCAGCTTCGAGATCCGGCCCGGCCGTGGGATCTGAGCCTCCGGTCTGGTCCCGGTCTCAGTTCCAGTCTGGTCTCGGTCTCAGTCTGGTCCCAGTCTCAGTCCTGATCTCAGTATCGGTCTGATCCCAGTCTGGTCCTGGTCTCAGTCCCGCTCTGGTCCCGATCTAGACCTGGTCTCAGTCCCGGTCTGGTTCTGGTCTAGACCTGGTTTCAGTCCCGGTCTGGTTCTGGTCTGGTCCCGGACCTGGTTCAGTCCGTATGCGGTGCAAAAGTCCGGCATCGCAGTCACAGAAGTCACGTAAACAGGAAACGGCCGTTATCTGTTTTTTTCCATTTTTCATTTAAACACAAAATCGAAAACTGAAAAAATGAATCATTATCTGTTTTTTTCATTTTGGTTTTGGAGACAAATAATGAAGAAAACTGTTGTTCTTTTGTTTTCTTATTTGAAAAACGAATGAACGAACGACACACAGATTCAGTTTAAAGGTCCGGTTTGTCTGAATGAATCATTCTGAATTAAATAGTACTAAAGTACTAGTAAGAAAATAGTACTTCTGTATCTCCATGATGAATAAAAGTTTATTCCTGCCGCTGTCAGGGTGCACGTCTGTCTTTGAGCCATTTAAAGTTTAAAGGGACAGTCAATATGTTCTGTCCACTGGTGTCTGGTTAAGGTTAGGTAAGGCGTTGGTCTAGGGCTGTGGACCCCTTGTTGGGTGTCCAATATTTTACTCTTTTAATTTTAAACATGTGGATCTCTGTGTTGGGTGTCCTACTCCATACTGGGTTAGATTCAGACCCCTGTGTTGGGCTTTGTATCTTGTAGGACCAAGTTTAAGCAATATGCCCCTCACTATCTGGTTAAGTTTAGGCACAGACCCCAGCATCTGGTTAAGTTTAGGCAAGTCAGGGCGGCTCACTGGTCGCCTACGTTTGGAGGGCGGAGCCTGTGCTTTCTCAGGACGGGCGGGGGGATGAGCAATAGTCGGCCTTTCATAGTTTCTGGTCTGTGATTGTCAGAACTATTGTGTAATGGATGTTCCAAAACCCAAACTGTGCTTATGTGTTATTAGGTTCTTTTTTCAGACCTAGACTGTTATTTCATACGTGACAGTTTCGACTGCTCACTAGCGTCTTCCTCAGAGTCTCGTGATGTTGCTGTGACGTGTCCGGTCAGCTGATTTAAACAGGTTTTGGTGCTGTCTTCCCACCGGTGGAGGCAGGACGACAGCGCCACCTGCAGTCCCAGTTCCTCAGGACAGTATCCCAGGTGTGTGAGAGTAAAAAAGCCCCTCGTCCCGGTTTACAGTCCTGTGGGCACGTTTCTGTATTTCGATTGCTTCTTTAATCCAGCGGCGATGTTTGTTTTCCTCTGTCCCAATGATGTTTGCTCCGTCCCCGTCCATAACGTGGTTCTCTCTTTTACAATGGTCAGAAACGGCCGATTTGAGTTGTTCCTGTTCTGCTTTGTGTTTTGTTGCTCGTGTTTCGCCTTCATTGTTTCCTTCTCGCATTCTCTTCTATGTTTCTGTCTTTCGTGGACTGAACGCCCTCCCTGTTTCCCCGATGTGTGTTTTATTGCAGGACATGCAGGGTATTTCATATATTACATTACATTTATGCTCCGGTTCTATTTTGTCTTTCGGGTGGACGAAATGATTCTGTCCTGAGGAAGTGGGACTGAAGGTGGCGCTGTCGTCCTGCCTCCACCGGTGGGAAGACAGAGACAAAACCTGTTTAAATCATCTGACCAGACACGTCACAGCAACATCACGTGACTCTGAGGAAGACGCTAGTGAGTAGTCAAAACTAGGGATGGGCATGATTAATCGATTAATCGATAATTGATCATTAAGAATTTCATCGATTACATTCATTTTAATCGACAAACTGAATGTATGTTTGTGTGTCGTGACCAAACAGGTGTGTACATGTGTCTCTGCATCAGAAGGAGCGAGACACAAACAGTGGGTCAGTCTGTAACGAACCGAAGCACAAATGTGGATTTAACCATGGATTTGTAGAAGAAATTCCACACTTTCCGTTGCGTTGGGACAAGTGTGAGTCCATGTGCACAGTGGATAAAGCAGCACATATGTTTCTGTGTCCAGTGGAAAAAGTTTTTCCAGGTGAGAGTCGCTCAATGTGGATGACGAGGCCCCGCCCCCCTCCCCCCGTACGCTGTCCTGGTTTTGACAAACACAAATCTGGTCACACTGACCTGTATTCACCTGAGTCATGTCTTTTAATCCAACACAAGTTGAACCACATCAGCGACACAAGAGCTGGAGTTTTATCTTCACTTAGTTTATGTAAATTAGTGATGTGGTTTTAAGTTTTGTTTCTGTGAGATTTGAACAAAACTGAATTAAACACATTATAATGTCAAACAGCTGATGTGGATCTAGAGTCGTTATGTTTATATGTCGTAAAGTTGAATTTATTTATGCAGATTAGTGCAGATAGTCATAATAATGATGATCATTTTAATATAAAAACGTTAATGATTAATCGATAATCGATCGTTAATTCTTCCGACGATCGATTAAGAAAATTTCATCAAATGCCCGTCCCTAGTCGAAACTGTCAGGTGTGAAATAACACTGTAGGTCTGCAAAAAGAACCTAATAACACAGAATATCGGAAGAACAAATGAATCTTATTGGGCCAAACTGCGCTTGTTTATGAGCAGAAGATACAATGTGAAAAGAGTTATTTTGCATGAGACGGACTCTTTCATGACGTGGACTCCTCTTACTCGTGTACTCCTGGGGGGACATGGGCGCGTTTATGACCTCGTTGAACGTCTGGACCCACTCCTGTTGCTCCGCCTCCGTCTCGCAGGTGAACAGGAAGCAGCGCTCGGGCGTTTCGATGGTGACGCCGTGTGACCAGGCGCCGTTGCAGTGCGTGCCGGACGGGAGCCCCGCCGAGGCGCTGTAGCCGTGGTCCTTGTTCCCCAGAAACACCTCTCCTTTGGCAAACGCGTCCTGCAAGGGAAACAAATGAAAATGCTGTATTCTCTGAGCTAAGTCACCCCCCCCTTCAGAGCGCCGTCACAACACAAGCAGTTCACATCAGGTTCAGTTTTGTGTCGTGTTTTTGTGTATTTATGGAGAGTTGTCGTGTGGGTGCGCGGGGGACGTGGGCTTGTGGGCAGCTAAACGTAAAGAGGGTTTGAACAGGGCACAAGAGAGATCGCTAGATTACTCAAACATGCATGGGTGACTCTAAAACCTCTTCAGAAATGTTTTTGATGAGGGAACGGCAGCCTCTCGCTCTCCGCAGTGTAACGCAGGGTTTTGTTCATCAAAAATGTGTCTGAATGTTTTTCTCGTCAGTCTACGTTGGAATATAAAGACAGTCGAGAGGGTTAGGGTTCAAATCTGCAGTGGTTGGACATTAAAATAGAGAAACTGGAAGAGCTCGGATTACTATTGTTACGTTTACACTGAGACGAATCACCGTGTCACCATATCAGAAATTTGAGTCCAGACACTTCGTTTCTGTGTCCGCAATCCTTCCACTCAGCTTTGAGCGTATTTGTTTACATTTGACAGAAATGAAACTTAAAACCTCATGGTTCATTTGCATAAACTGAGCGCTCAAAAAAAGCTTGTGGTTCAGCTTCTATCAGACTTAAAAAGGACACAGTGACTCAGTGGAATCTGAGTGTTCTTTTCTGTGACAGAGGCGTGTTCTGCTGATGGTGAGTCTGTTCTGTGTAAGTATTTCTAGCTCCGCTGTTTCCCGTTTGTCTCTGGTTTGTTTAAACTTTTTTCTGCAATAGCGTCACATGACGATGTCACGAACCCAGGTCAGATCAGATCTGTACGAACATGAATTCATGGGAGCTGGAGGCACCAGATCGTTCCGTCTCTGGAGCCGTTTTCAGTCAGATTAGTGTGAACGAACACTGCATCCACAACGAAAACAACTCAAATATGTACTGGAGTGGCGTGGCCAATTATTAACACTGTTATTATTATTATTACACTTGGGATAGAAAGAAACATAATTTTGATTTCTTTGTGTGCAGGGTTCCTACAGGTTTCTTCAAGTTAAATGATTTTACATTTTAAAATTCTTTAAAGTCTTTTTAAGACCTTTTTAAGACCAAAAATGTTATACCTATTTCATGTCCTATTTCATTGACCTACTGGCAAAGAAAAACAAAATTCTTGCATTTGTGTTCATTTATTTCTCAAACAAAAGAATATTGGAAAGTAGAGAAACTCCCCCATTACTCCAGAATGAAATGTGTTGCTCGGTAACGTAAAAACAAGATAACAACGTTAATCAACCTTTATGTTCTGGTGAGATTTTCTTTGGTTTTACGAGTTTCTGCTTCTGTCTTGTTGCTGCAGCTCGTGATCTTCAGTGACTTGTTCAGAGGATTCTGACCTGGGGCCCCCTGACCTGGAGCTGCGTTGTGTTCTCAATTATTGGTTCCGCCGCTCTTTATTTAGGCGACGTTATTTAACCAAATAATAACGGTTGACACATTAAACTTTTGAGGAGAAATGTGACAAGGATAAGTCACGTACTGCACAAATTTTAAGACCCAGATATAAAAATTCAGAACTTTTTCAAGACTTTTTAAGGTATTATTTACAAATTCATAGATAAGACTTTTTAAAACACGACAGGAGCCCTGTGTATGTGCAGTACATGTGAAGAAACTGACACTAAAGTTAACTCTGACTTTGAACTTTGAAAGCTCTAAAGTCGGTTTAGCTCAACACTTCCTCTTTACAAGACCCAGACTAACTTGTACTTCATTAACGAGCACACAGAAGTCAGTTTGTTGCGAGCGGCAGTCGCTGTGGTTCATTAGCGGGTCCCTCTGCCCTCGTCTGGGCCCCGGGAGCCGAGGAGATTGCACCGTGGCTCTGATCTCTTACATCAGGTCTGGGGGGCTAAAGGTTTGGCCCAGTCTCACCCCCACGGCTCGCCCCACGAAGAAGAACGCCGAGCCGGGCAGGACCAACCGCGACACTGGCCTCAGACGACCCCCGACAACACCGCCACACACTGAGCTGAAGAGGAGTTTAAAGGTGCACTATAAGGCTGTCAAAAGCATCGAAAATCAGACACTAATCGATATCAAAACCTAGTGTCAAAACTAGATCTGGGCCCGGTCAAGCAGAAGTAAACAACAAGACCAAAAATTCAAGTTAATGCATCTGATATAAAAATGTATTGAACAGATACATATGTACTCTAGTTTATGAAACTGTTGACCTTTTTTCTGTACCATTTTTGGTTCTAAAGTTCCATATGTTTTAAACAGACCATGTATGAAACATGGAACAAAAATTATTTCCCAAATCTCAAAGACCCAAAAATCATGTAAATAAATGGATGTATTTCATCATATCTTGTGTTATTCCATCTTTGAACTGTTGATGAAGGGACAGGATTTTTCAAAAAAAAAAAAAAAGTATTTAAAATGATAAAAATGTTCTTGGAAGGACTGACATATTTTATAGAAATAGTTTCCTTTCATTTTGAAGTAATATTAAAGTATTCGGAAGAGAAAAGCGACAAATGATGTAAAATCCTGCACCTTCTACTTGTTTGTACAATTTTCCCTCCGTTACTTTTCCCTCCGTTACCATGAACTTTCTTAATAAAAAATCTCATGAGTCAAAAAGTAAGAGGTTTTTCAACCTAATCTTGTCCCATATGGTAGAAAACTATATGAAGCAAATATTCAAACCAGTTTGTTAAGGATATGTAAGTGAGAACCAAGAGTTATCACTGTTTGGATTTATTGACCAAAAAAGTGCTGCATATTTCATTCCCTCCGTTACTGACATGAGTTTTTAAATTTGTTGTCAACAACTTGAAAGAATATCACAGGTTTAACTTGACCCTGTTGGAGTGTAACTCTTTCCTACATTCTGATACTTTACTTATTTCAATAGTTCCTCTAGTTTCTGAATAAGAGACATTTGAATGTCAAAAATCTGCTCCTGTTTCCCTCCATTACCACTTGACCGGACCCATACTGTAATATCCGGAGTATAAGCCGCTACTTTTTTCTCACACTTTGAACCCTGCGGCGACTAAAACGACCGTGGCGAAAATATGGACAGATTCTTTGTTTGGCACATGGTCCATTCATATACAGTCGCAGTCTCACTGTTTCGCTGATTTTTTTTTTTGCATGCCTTTTTTTTTTTTTTTACAGTGTATGAAGGCGTATTGTGTCCCTCCCCCTGCGTCCTGATTGGCTGTAGACCACTGTCAATCAATCTCCCCCGTGCCGTGTCTCCTGTACAGTACAGAATGTGTTCAGTTTGACACATTTACATAAATGTTGGATCTGTATCAGATTTGATTAATCTTGTCTAGTCCTGGTCTTAGTCCCGGTCTGAGTCCTGATCTCAGTCAGTCCTTGTCCCGGTCTCGGTCCTGGTCTCAGTTCTGGTCTCAGTTTTGGTCTCAGTCCTGGTCTGGTCCCGGACCTGGTTCAGTCCTGGTCTCAGTCTCGGTCTGGTCCTGGTTCAGTTCTGGTCTGGTCCCGGTCTGGTCCTGGTCTAGTCCTGGTCTCTGTCCCGTTCTCAGTCAGTCCTGGTCCCGGTCTCAGTCCCGGTCTCAGTCCTGGTCTCAGTCCCGGTCTGGTCCTGGTCTTGTCCTGGTGTTAGTCCTGGTCTGTTCCCAGTCTCAGTTCTGGTCTCAGTCCTGGTCTCAGGCCCGGTCTGGTCCTGGTCTTGTCCTGGTGTTAGTCCCGGTCTGGTCCCGGTCTCAGTCCTGGTCCTGTTCCCAGTTTCAGTTTTGGTCTCAGTCCTGGTCCTGCTCCCAGTCTCAGTTCTGGTCTCAGTTTTGGTCTCAGTTCCGGTCTGGTTCCGGTCCTGGTTCAGTCAGGTAAACAGGTTTTTTTCAATTTTTTAAACACAAAATCAAAAACTGAAAAAAACAAATCATTATCTGTTTTTTTCATTTTGGTTTTGGAGACAAATAACGAAGAAAATTGTTGTTTTTCTCATTTTCTTATTTTTGATTTTATATTGAAAAACGAATGAACGAACGACACACGGATTGTTTTTATTCTGCACTCTTCTCTCTCTCCGTTTTCTTTTTATGCTGATTATTTGTGTTTTGACTTCTTTGTATTCTAACTTTAATGTTTTTCTTATTCTTTGAAGCACTCAGAATGTACGACTTGTGCTTTACAAATAAACTCGCTTCGCCTTTAAGCAGCAAGAGCTCAGAATAACACAGCTCCTTTTTTTTATTCCGACGCCCGAGCTGCTCCAGAGTCTCTCCCTCCTCCACAGATCTTCACTTATTTACCATTTAAATCCATAGAGTGACAGAGGTCGTATATAAAGGCCGTTACGGAGGTGTGAAGTGACGCAGATCTGGCAGCTCCTCAGAAGGATGAGCTCATATCGTCGGGGCCATAAACGTAATGCGATTTCGCCAATGGGAAAACTCCTCCACAGCTCAGCCTCGATATCGGGCTGGATTTCGCAGAGCGGCTCGGAGCGGCGCTTCCGTACGAGAGCCGTTCGTTTAAAGACGAGGAGAGTCCATTACGCGTTCGGCGAAGTTATGAGGGAGTTTATAAATGACGAGATTAGAGATTGTATTTCCGACGGCTCGGCCAAACACGGGACACGCGTTTAAAACAGGACAAGGCCGATTTAAAACTAAACTTAGGGTGTTTTCACACCGACAGTATTTGTTGCACCAAACGGTCCATTCGAACCAAAAGTGGTTAGTTCGGTTCGTTTGCGTTGGTGTGAAAGCGTCAATCGGACTCGGACCCGAACCAAATCAAGTGGACCGAGACCTCGCAAAAAAAGGTGGTCTCGGTTCGCTTGAATCCGCACCAAATGACCAACTTTGGTGCGGTTCCTCTGGTGTGAACGCGAACCCGGGTCCAAACCATAGACAGTATGGACAAACGGACTATTCCAAATGCATCATGGGAGGGACACGCGTCTCCTCTGCCTGAAATGACGCTGTACGACTCCAGCGCAGTAACAGATTGTTGTCCAGACGCAGACGCGATTCATTTTCGAATTATTTTACCAACAAAGGCCAATACAGAGAATGTAACACACGAAGATCAGAGCAAGTATCAGTGTGCGAACGTGTGGCTCCAGAGTGAGTCAAAATTGGGGGTGCGTCCCCCTGTTCTGGACCTACACGCACAGAGACGACCCGGTGTTCCCCGTGATCACACAGCAACCAACATTTGTTATTTTAGGCTTTAATTAACCAAATAATTTCATGGCAATAGGCAATCGCCCATTCAATTGATACAACTTAAAAAAGTCCCTGTTTTTAGCCTAGTGTGAGAAATACAGTCGGACTAGATCCAAACCAGAGTCCTGAACCAGCGGGAGCAGCTCCAGTTCAGGCCGGGCTCAGAGGAGCTGGAGCGGGGAGCCTCGACCTGAGGAAGCGCTTTCCCCGGGAAGAACCAAATGCGCCAAGGACGGACGCTCAGAACAACATATAACAAACCAAACTGGACTCACGCTTCTGTCCGGATGCTGCACCACCTCGGAACCAGCCGCGGTTCTTGAGCGCGGAGAACCGGAGCAGCGCGCCCGGACCTGTAGTCCACAGCGCATTCTTGCTTTTCCCGCACAGAACCAGCGCGCAGACGACGGAACGTACCCGCTCAGACTCAGTCATTGCGCACTGGTCTTTCTCGCCACCGTTTGGAACCAGCACATGGAGGACAGAGCCTCCGGACCATCTGACCAACGAGCTTGTAACAGACCAAGGACCAGACCCCAGCCCCGTCCTGAGGAGCTGTTGGCTGCTGCTGCTTTACCCGAACTCTGGGCTGATGCGGGTGAGTTTGTACAAAGTTCTACATGTTGCTGTTTTATGAGTTCATGGTGATAATTTGAGATGAGGACGGCCCGTGGTATTAACAGGAACATCGGTGTTGATAACTGGAGTATCGCTGTTTTACCGGGGAAACAGAGACACGTCAATCAGTTTTGGTTCGTTTGCCGGTGTGAACGCGGACACACTGGAGTGTATTTGCTACATAATAACAATTTTATTGCCTGGTGCGGACCAAATAATCGAACTAGCGGTGTGAAAACGACCTTAAAGAGGAAATTAAAACTAAAAATAAAGTGCCCGACATAAATAAAGTAACCAACATGAATAAAGTGCCCGACATAAATAAAGTGCATGACATAAATAAAGTGTCCAACATAAAGTGCCTGACATAAATAAAGTGATCAACATAAATAAAGTGCCCGACATAAATAAAGTGCCCAACATAAATAAATAAAGTGCCTGACATAAATAAAGTGATCAACATAAATAAAGTGCCCAACATAAATAAATAAAGTGCCTGACATAAATAAAGTGCTCGACATAAATAAAGTGCCTGACATAAATAAAGTGATCAACATAAATAAAGTGCCCAACATAAATAAATAAAGTGCCTGACATAAATAAAGTGATCAACATAAATAAAATAAAGTGCCTGACATAAATAAAGTGCCCAAACATAAATAAATAAAGTGCCTGACATAAATAAAGTGATCAACATAAATAAATAAAGTGCCCGACATAAATAAAGTGCCCAACATAAATAAATAAAGTGCCTGACATAAATAAAGTGATCAACATAAATAAATAAAGTGCCTGACATAAATAAAGTGATCAACATAAATAAATAAAGTGCCCGACATAAATAAAGTGCCCAACATAAATAAATAAAGTGCCTGACATAAATAAAGTGCCCAACATAAATAAATAAAGTGCCTGACATAAATAAAGTGATCAACATAAATAAAGTGCTCCACATAAATAAAGTGCTCCACATAAATAAATAAAGTTAGCAACATAAATAAAGTGTCCAACATAAATAAAGTGACCGACATAAATAAATAAAGTGCCCGACAAAAATAAAGTGACCAACAAAAAATTCCTGACATAAATAAAGTGCCCAACATAAATAAAGTGCCCGACATAAAGTGCTTGACATAAATAAAGTGCCCAACATAAATAAAGTGCCTGACATAAATAAATAAAGTGCCCGATATAAATAAAGTGCCCGACATAAAAAAGTGCCCGACATAAATAAATAAAGTGCCTGACATAAATAAAGTGATCAACATAAATAAAGTGCTCGACATAAATAAAGTGCCCAACATAAATAAAGTGAGAAACTCCTCCACAGCTCAGCCTCGATATCGGGCTGGATTTCGCAGAGCGGCTCGGAGCGGCGCTTCCGTACGAGAGCCGTTCGTTTAAAGACGAGGAGAGTCCATTACGCGTTCGGCGAAGTTATGTGGGAGTTTATAAATGATGAGATTAGAGATTGTATTTCCTCTCGTGGCCCGAGCTCTTGTACGGAAACGACGGCTCAGCCAAACACGATACGTTTTTAAAACGGGACAAGACCGATTTAAAACTAAACTTAAACAGGAAATTAAAACTTGTCACCCCAAAGTCGTTCAGCATAAAACGATCTGAGCGTGAACGAGGTGGAGGAGAAGGAGATGGATTTTTTTGGTACGTCGCATTTTAAAAAGTAGAACCTGCTCTTGATTAACTCTTTCCCCGTTGGACTTCTACTAGGAACACCCCATACAAATATCCCATAGAGCAGGGGTGTCAAACTCATTTTGGTCCGGGGGCCGTATCCAACCTACTTTGATCCTAAAGGGGCCGGATCAGAAAACTCATGGCATATAAACCCCAAAAACAGCAATAAGTTCAAATATTTGTGCAGAGAAAGCAAATCTATTACAGAAATCTTTTTTAATTGATGAACTCTTTCTTTTACAAAATATTATAATATTATGAGAAAAAATACTATTTCAACACAATGTTTTAACATGAACTTGTATGTAAATAGGAATAGGTCAATTTTTCTTGGAAAATCCTGCACTCGGCTCCACTTTTCTATTTTTGATATTTTTTCTGATGAGGGTGTCACGATCAACAGTCAAAACGATCGTCCTTTAAGAGCGTTTGGAAAGAGACAAGTCTTCATTTGTGCTGCTCTGGTGGGAGGGGCCACGTACAGAGACGCTGGAGACGCTGCTGTGATAAACACCACAGAAAATTACCAATATGTTAATAGAAAATATGATTAAAATATTTTTGTAGAAAATCAGCCGAGGGCCACATTAAAGGTCTTGGGGGGCCGGATCCGGCCCCCGGGCCTTATATTTGACACCTGTGCCATAGAGCATAACTGCATAAAAGAAAACACACTTCCACGAGTGATTAGAAATGATTTTCACACTCATAAACTTAATTTAATCACAGACATATTTGTATCTCTGGAGACTTGAAACTCTGAACTCTTCATTTATGGATGTTTAAATGTGATTCAACTCATTTACAGGTTTATAACAGCTCACTGAAAATGAGAGGTGCAAAATCAAAAACAAAAAACTACATTCAGCATCTGATATTGACAGCAGCTGTGTGTGTCCTCTCTGCTCCACATTTGCATTTGATAAAAGCAGCAGTAGTTTTGTTTCTGGCCTAAACTGTGCTTAAGTTCATGTTTATTTATGGTCAGTATCGTGGATCAGACACAACAGTGTTTAGTGTTGTGCACGGGTGTAAACAAGAGCATATTTGTCACGTGTTGTGACTCTGGTGGTGCGTTCAGGGGCAGTTCGGCGTCACAAACACAGACAAATTATTCCGTAGATAAATACTGATGTGGTGCCACATATTAAGATATTTATCTGTCTGTAAATTGGATTAAAGGTTGTATGGAGGATTTTTTTTTGTTTCAAATTGTCAATGAAAGTTTAAAACACCATTACAGAGACGCAGCAGCTTTGTAATTATGATGACCAAAAAAAAGAAAGAAAATCTATCAACTGTGGACGTGTTGAGGCCAGATAAACATCAGCCAATAGAAAACGAGGCTGCCTCATTTTCTATTGGCTGTCAGGTTGTCAATCAAACTCCCTACGTTTCTAAGGTAACTATGCAGCCGTTCTTAGAGGCTTTTTCTAATTGTGGCTCTCTCGCAGTTCGCATAAAGTTTGTTGCGACGGCGGACGAGAATCCACCACCAGTTCGCCGCAAAAGAAAGTCGGTTTTTGAGGTCGCTGAAAGAAGAAGAGAAGGAGAAAAGGAGCGAAGACAAACTGAGGTGATTCTTGGAGATTCCTTCCAGCGATGGCGCGACTGAAGCGGACGAAGGGTCTAAAAACTGAGGTGTCGGTCTCTAAATTATGTCTAGAGGGAAATGTGGAGGAGGAAGGTGGTGTCACACATGCACTGCATTTGAAAAAGGACTGTCGCTGGATTTCTCTTTCCTTAAAAAAATCCTCTATACAACCTTTAAATTGACGCAATATAGAAAGTCTAAGCTTCATAACGAGCCCATATCGGCGAGATTTAGGCCAACGTGTCTCCGAGAGATCAACTGGTGGGGCCCTAGAGGAGGTGGAGGTGGTAGAGGAGGAGGAGGTTGGGGAGGTGGAGGAGACCAGGACTCACCAGAGGATCTTTGAAGTACATGAGGCGTCTCTGGTCCAGAGTGAACCAGCGCTTCTTAAAGCCTTCAGTTTGCTGCAGACACAAACACAGAGAGAGGTCAGAGGTCAGAGGTCAAACACAGGAGAGGAGACCGACTAACCAGTGCAGTGCTCCAGAAGTGAATAAAGAACTACTAAACCAGGACTAAACCAGGACTAAACCAGAACTAAACCAGGACTAAACCAGGACTAAACCAGGACTAAACCAGAACTAAACCAGGACTAAACCAGGACTAAACCAGGACTAAACCAGGTCTAAACCAGGTCTAAACCAGGACTAAACCAGGACTAAACCAGGACTAAACCAGGTCTAAACCAGGACTAAACCAGGACTAAACCAGGACTAAACCAGGTCTAAACCAGGATTAAAACCAGGACTAAACCAGGACTAAACCAGGTCTAAACCAGGATTAAACCAGGACTAAACCAGGACTAAACCACCAGGACTAAACCAGGACTAAACCAGGACTAAACCAGGACTAAACCAGGACTAAACCAGGTCTAAACCAGGATTAAACCAGGACTAAACCAGGACTAAACCAGGACTAAACCAGGACCAGGACTAAACCAGGACTAAACCAGGACTAAACCAGGTAAAACCAGGACTAAACCAGGACTAAACTAAACCAGGACTAAACCAGGACCCAGGACTAAACCAGGACTAAACCAGGACTAAACCAGGACTAAACCAGGACTAAACCAGGACTTCTCATCTCTCTCCTGACACTTGATTATAACAGATCGGACATAAGTTCCCACAGTTTTTTTCTAACATTTCGCACCAACTTTTAAAACATAACACATTCTTCGGCGTCTTCTTTGTTAAACAGCCGTTATCTGAGGTGATTCGGGGAGAGAAGCGTCTGGGGAGGGGGAGGCTTGGACATCTCGAGCTGCTGCCTCTTGAATAACCCCGCACAGATCCACAGAAAAGTAAAAGTAAACAGAAGACACTGACAGCTCTGGGGCCGCACACTCTCCTTTAAAACCCACACTTCACCTTAACGTTTTATCAGAAAATCTCTCCAGCAGAACTTTTAAAACCAGGAACGGAAAAGAAAACGTGTCTGTAAATCGCAAAATTAAGGCTGTGAATGAATTCGGTTTTAGAATAATTATTGTTTTTTCTGATCATATCAATCAACAGAATTGGAATTATGGGAGAAAAATCAGGTCTGTGTAACATTTGATCTTTTTCATTTCAAATAAGAACGAAAAACAATAAAATGGGAAAACAGTTTGTTATTTCATTTTCATTTTTAGTGTCGAAAAAAAAAAAAAAAACAAAAAAAAAAACAAAATTTTTTTTAAAACCTTTGATAATTTTTCATTTTAATTCAGTTTTATTTAATTTTAAAGTTTCAAAATAACAACAATCAAAAACAGTCAATCGGTAAGCCTATTTTAATTTTTTTGATATTTTTGTTAAATTGAAATAAACTTTAAATTAAATATTGTAAATAGAGGTCGAAATCACTAAAACTGAATAATGAAATAAACTGTTTTCCCATTTTTTGTTTTTCGTTCTTAATTGAAATTCAAAAGACCTAATTTTTGGTTGTTTTTTTTTGTGTGTGTTATTTGAAATAAACTTAAAATATAATATTGGAAATAGAGTTTAAAATCAGTTTTTTTGTTTGATACTAAAACGGAAAAATGAAATAACAAATGGTTAATAACAAAATAACTAAACTGTTTTCCCCATTTTATTGTTTTTCGTTCTTAGTTGTAAATTCAGAAGATCAAACGGTACACGGACCAAATCAGGGTCACGTTCTAATATTTCCATAAACTTGAATCTTACAGCTAAACATAAGGAGGGTTTGGACACATGTGGGACGGGAGATGAGCTGTTGACCTGAAGTAAACTGAAGAATAAAAGAATCCCCCCGGAGTTCTGTGGCAGTGGTTTTGTGGAAGGTCCGGCGCACTCACCCTGGGCCCGGTCTTCTCCATGTATCCCTCCTTTAGGAAGTTTCGCGTCAGTTTTGGCACCAGCTGAAAAGAAACAAAAAGAATTAAAGAAAAGCGTAATATTTAAACCTACTCGCCTTTATTTATTCTCACTTTCCCAAACGGGACTTTTCCCTCCGGACACTCGGGTCGCTACGAACAGTTTTACAGTTGTGACTTTTCCTGAACTATCACACTCAAAGGACATTTGTACACAGACTTATAATGAACATTTGTATTTGTCCGCACTCGCCGAACTTATGAGGTGCAGATTTGGAATTATATTTGTACATTTGAATTGTATTTGTAACAGACGCATCAAGAATCTCGGACGTCCGGTCACTGCGCAATTCACACTGGGAAGGATTTTCAGAAAAAGTGAGCGTCAAACCTCCATGTTTGTTTTCCCAGTGGGACGTGTTTATTGTCAAAGTCGATCTTTTCAAGTCTTTTGAACCATATCACTTTTGTTTCTGGTTCTGATATTGTCATATTTTAGTTTTGGGATTCGGACATCGTAATTTTGTGGTTGTTGGATCCAAACAGTGGAAAACGGGCTTCGGAAGTTTGTGAACTTCATAAATGCAAAAGTGAATCAGATGTGTGTGACTCAAACCTCTGTTCAAACTGTTTCTCTTCCCAACGGAATTGAAAAATAGTGAAAGGTGAAGGTGATGGGCAGGATTGATCCACAGGAAGAACCAAAAAGGAAACATTTGTCTGATTTAAGGGCCGTTCACACCAAAGCGTCAAAAAATGCCTTGACGTCTCTATTTGGAGCCGTTACATTTGAGTTTAAACGCCCCCGACGCTCGTGTCTTTGACGCCGCGGACGAACGGGACAGAAATACTTGACGCGCGTCTGTTGCCCTGGAAACAAGAGCCCGGTCCCGGTCTTTTCCCGAAACGAATGTCAGACCAGACTGAGAGACTTTAGTGTTTTTATGACATAAAACATCAGCAGAGGAAATCGGTCGTCAACGACTGGGGCGTGTTTATATTTATACTCCACTAATGACACTGGATCAGTCCTGGTCTAATACCGGTCTAGTCGTGGTTTAGTCTCGGTCTATTCAGGGTCTAGTCCTTGTTTAGTCCCGGTCTAGTCCTTGCTTAGTCCTGGTCCGGTCCTGGTTTAGTCCTGGTCTGGTCCTGGTTTAGTCCTCGCGATCGTCTCGTGATTGTGGTGTATATGTTCATGTTTGTGTTTCTCGTTCTGGTTCTGGGGTTTTTCTTCCTGATAATAACGTCGCTGCGTCTCTGGATACTCGTCCCTGATTGGTCGACGCGGCGAGTCTGACGTGAAAAATTCAGCATTTTCAACTTCTTGACGCTGACGCCAAAATGCTCAAGACGCGCCGTGTCGACGCCAGATTTGCGCCGCGCTGACGCCCGGAGACGCACCACAAAAACGCCGGACGCTCTAGTCGCGCGTCCACATCGGCTTTACATTGAAACTGGACGCTTTGACGCTTTAGTGAGAACGGCCCTTAAGAAATCATCAGTTTGTAATCTCGATCCGTCGCTCATCCTCGGTTATGAATTTAAAAAGTCAACGCCAAAGTGAAAGTCTCCAACTGTTCACCAAGAAACACCTTCCACTGCAAAGACCAAGACGTGATGTTTCTGTAAAACCACAAGAACAAGAAAGTGCAGCTCAGTCTGTTTGTCTTCTGCTCTTCTCCATTAACAAACGAGGATTTTGTTTTGTCGTCGCTCCACATACAAAATGTTCTCTGTAAACTCAGGATGATTTAGTCAGACAAATGTTTCCTTTTTGGTTCTTCCTGTGGATCAATCCTGCCCATCACCTTCACCTTTCACTATTTTTCAATTCCGTTGGGAAGAGAAACAGTTTGAACAGAGGTTTGAGTCACACACATCTGATTCACTTTTGCATTTATGAAGTTCACAAACACATTTCTCGAGTTGTTTTCCGCTGTTAAAACATCCAACAACCACAAAATTAACAATGTCCGAATCCCAAAACTAAAATATGACAATATCAGAACCAGAAACAAAAGTGATATGGTTCAAAAGACTTGAAAAGATCGACTTTGTCAATAGACACATCCCACTGGGAAAACAAACATGGAGGTTTGACGCTCACTTTTTCAGAGGATCCTTCCCAGTGTGAATTGCGCGTTGACCGGACGTCCGAGATTCTTGAGATGCGTGTATTGATATGGACAATATTTCACTCACATGAGTCCGATTCTCACCTCTGCGTCTGTGGCTCCAGGAAAGGCCACTTTGAGATAATGCAGCTGCACGGCTCTGATGGAGTTGAACCAGTCCACGATTTCCTGAAAAACAAAACAAACAAAATATGAGAAACTAGAACAGGAGTCAGTGAGTAAAACTCCTCCTCAAGAGCGTTTCAGAGTTTTAATCATGTTGTAGTTGTTTCTCTTCAAATTCACTCACCTACAACTGTGTTCATGTTAAATCCGTGTATCGTTCGTTCATTTGTTTTTCAATATAAAACCAAAAATAAGAAAACGAAAAAACAGTTTTCTTCGTTATTTGTCTCCAAAACCAAAATGAAAAAACAGATCAAGATTTGTTTTTTCAGTTTCTGATTTTGTGTTTAAATGAAGAATGGAAACAACAGATAAAGACCGTTTCCGGTTCCGTGACTGCACCACGTACGGACTGAACCAGGACTGATCCAGACCGGGACCACACCGGGACCAGACCGGGACCAGAGCGCGACTGAGACCAATACCAGACCGGGACCAGACCGGGACCAGAGCAGACTCCGAGCTTTGACTCAGAGCCTCTGGAGGGTTCGAGCCTCAGCTTCGAGCTCTGGCCCTGCCGTGGGCTCTGAGCCTCCGGTCTGGTCCCAGCCTGGTCCCGGTCTCAGTCTTGGTCTGGTCTCGGTCTGGTTTCAGTCTCAGTTCCGCTCTGGTATCGGTCTGGTCTTGGTCTGGTCTCGGTCTGGTCTTGGTCTGGTCTCTGTCTCGTCCCGCTCTGGTCTTTGTCTGGTATCGGTCTGGTTTTGGTCTGGTCTCGGTCTCAGTCCCACTCTTGTCTCGGTCTCGTCCCGGTCTAGTCTTGGTCTGGTCTCGGTCTGGTTTCAGTCTCAGTTCCGCTCTGGTATCGGTCTCAGTCCCACTCTGGTCCCGGTCTGGTCTCAGTCTCAGTCCCGCTCTGGTCTTGGTCTGGTCTCGGTCTGGTCCCGGATTCAGTTCTGATCTCAGTCTCGGTCTGGTCTCGGTCTCAGTCCCACTCTGGTCTTGGTCTGGTCCCGGTCTGGTCTCGGTCTCAGTCCCGCTCTGGTCTTGGTCTGGTCCCGGTCTGGTCTCGGTCTCAGTCCCGCTCTGGTCTTGGTCTGGTCCCAGACCTGGATCAGTCCTGGTTCAGTTCGGCATCACAGTGACTGAAGTCACGTAAACGGGAAACGACCTTTATCATTTTTTTCCATTTTTCATTTAAACACAAAATCGAAAAACTGAAAAAAAAAAACAACAAATCATTATCTGTTTTTTCATTTTGGTTTTGGAGACAAATAATGAAAAAAACTTTGTTTTTTCATTTTCTTATTTTTGGTTTTATACTGAAAAACGAATGAACGAACGACACACACATTATGTTTGAATCTTTAATCGTTTATTTTCAAGACGTCATTTTGCAGATCTACCTTCATTTTCACCTCCTCCCGCTGTGACACACACTTCATTCTACGAGTTTATTTCATAAATTGGTGCTACACGTACGATTTGTAGCATCACATTTTGGTACAAACTGTGTTACATACAGACAGACAAGTTTTTCAAGGTTTTTTTTCCAAGTGACAAGTTTTTCAAGTTTCTGATTTGTGCATTTGTCTTCATCTCACATTTCCAGGTCAAACCGTTTCGATTCTTCACCCTCCCCTGAGCACAGATCATTTCTAATCCTTCATATTCACTTTGTTTATGACAGATTTTGATAAACGGACAGTTAAAATGTCACGCCTCATTGGATTGTCCTGAAAAATGAAACTAATGACAGAAGAAGCCCTGAGACCGAGTCCGCCGCAGAACTGACCGCACACGAATAAGAATCAGCCGTCGATTCAGCCGCTTCTGGATTTCACTCACACTTAAAACCTTTAACGTAAAACATCGAACGTGATTAGATTTGTGATTTATGCTGTAATAATAAGATTCTGTTCAGAGTTCACATTTTAAACTCGTCCAGAAGAATCGACAAAACGACTGAAATCTGAAGTGACAAATACAAGAATCACATTTCAGATTTTTAAAACCGTCTGGACACACGGGAACAGTTCAGAACATGTTTGTACAGCTCGAAACTACAAGGATTGCACTTTTTATGCAGAGTAAGAAGATATTGTGTTGTTTGAGAAAGGGAGGAAATGATGGTTCTTCAAAAACAGCAGCTTTTGCGTTTTGCTCATTGCTCATTCAAATGAAGATTTCGATTAAATGAATCTTGCAGCTCTGGCACATGTCCTCCACAACCATCCCCTCAACCTCACAACAACTACCACTAATTTATTTATTTATTTATTCAATCCCCATTAGTCGTTGCTGGGGTAAAGACTGTTCTTCCTGGGGTCCAAGTTGGCATAATTTACAATAAAATGTTCCATTATAATAACAAAAAGTTGACACATTAAGTTCATACAGTCACTGTTCCATAGTCACTGCACAACACAACACAACTGGACCCGGTCAAGCAGAAGTAAACAACAAGGCCAAAAATTCAAGTTAATCTGATATAAAAATGTATTGAACAGATACATATTTACTCTAGTTTATCAAACTGTTGACCTTTTTTCTGTACCATTTTTGGTTCTAAAGTTCCATATGTTTTAAACAGACCATGTATGAAACATGGAACAAAAATTATTTCCCAAATTTCAAAGACCCAAAAATCATGTAAATAAATGGATGTATTTCATCATATCTTGTGTTATTCCATCTTTGAACTGTTGATGAAGGGACAGGATTTAAAAAAAAAAAAAAAAAAGTATTTAAAATGATAAAAATGTTCTTGGAAGGACTGACATATTTTATAGAAATAGTTTCCTTTCATTTTGAAGTAATATTAAAGTATTTGGAAGAAAAAAGTTGACAAATGATGTAAAATCCTGCACCTTCTACTTGTTTGTACAATTTTCCCTCCGTTACTTTTCCCTCCGTTACCATGAACTTTCTTAATAAAAAATCTCATGAGTCAAAAAGTCAGAGGTTTTTCAACCTAATCTTGTACCATATGGTAGAAAACTATATGAAGCAAATATTCAAACCAGTTTGTTAAGGATATGTAAGTGAGAACCAAGAGTTATCACTGTTTGGATTTATTGCCCAAAAAGTGCTGCATATTTCATTCCCTCCGTTACCGACATGAGTTTTTAAATTTTTTGTCAACAACTTGAAAGAATATCACAGGTTTAACTTGACCCTGTTGGAGTGTAACTCTTTCCTACATTCTGATACTTTACTTATTTCAATAGTTCCTCTAGTTTCTGAATAAGAGACATTTGAATGTCAAAAATCTGCCCCTGTTTCCCTCCGTTACCACTTGACTGGACCCATACTATAATTATAATATATCCAATAAATTACAATGCATAACTATCGACTAAATATAATTAAGTACAATTTCTAATATATATGTGAGAAATAATGTTTTTTATTAATAATAATAAAAAATCCAAACTTAAAAGCGATGGCACTTTATATTTTGGCTCCAGTTTAGCCTCTAACCTTTTAAAGACGGCGCCGTCACCGTGGAAAATGAATGCAAATCACTGTCTTTATATTCTGTGATGTATTTGGTGATTTCTTGAGCTGTTGTAAATGCTTCACGAGTTTTTTTTTTCTCCCGACTTGACTTTCTGAACACATTCTTGAAAGTTTTCGGCGTGTGGGTTTATCGAGGTCCTTCTCAAGTTGTAGTATTTCCTGAGGTGAACCGCACGCTGCATTGTGTCTCGTTTCATGTCACGACAAACCCAAAATGTTTTTAGACCTCAGACTTAAAAGCCTCTGGTGCGTTCACCACGGGCGCACAGGCCGATGACGTGGACGCAAAGGATTATGGTCCATGTAGTTTACTGTGCGCCACAGGAGCAACTGAAAATTCTTATTTTTGCTTAAAGACACACAGTTTAATATCGTCACGAGACCATAACGATATCGTGGCAGTTTTACTACGACGATATTGTGATATTTATTACCATTCATGTTTTTTCTCTTTGTTGTTATATTATATTTTGATGTTTGAGCTCCTGTGTCCAAATAACTTCCCTTGTGGATCAATAATTTAATAATAATTTGTCTGTAAGTCTAAATGTTCTGGCCGTAGTTGATCCTGAAGAGGCCGTTACAGACACGACTTTGACCCAAACGTTTGCTGATTTTTAACAAATCCGCACTAAAATGCCAAACTAAAGCCAGGGACAGAGACACACTTGTATTTTAGACACGTTTACACAGAGAACCGGGAGAAAAAAGTGTTTAGTGGGACTTTAAACACGAGCGTTGAATGTTGTGACGTCGCGTGACACACAGCGGTGGTTCTTTCTCATTATTCGTGTGTTTTTACCTTCCCGCTGTCGTGGTACACAAAGATGTTGCGGGTGCTGTAGTCCTTGAGGTAGGTGATCTGGAGCCCGTTGGGGTTTCCCATCTTCTCCGGCTGGAACGTGGCGTTGATGGTGTCGACTTTGATCACGGCTTTGGGCTCTTTGGCCTGAAACACGGACGGTTTCAGATATAAATGTTCAGTCAGCGATTTCCCATCTGACGTCACCTGTCCGTCACCTGTCAGCCAATCACAGCCGGCTAAATTTGAGTGTAGTCCTGGTTTAGTCCTGGTCTAGTTCCGGTTTAGTCCTGGTCTAGTCCTGGTTTAGTCCTGGTCTAGTCCTGGTCTAGTCCGGTTTAGTCCTGGTCTAGTCCTGGTTTAGTCCTGGTCTAGTCCTGGTCTAATCTCGTCCTGGTTTAGTCCTGGTCTAGTCCTCGTTTAGCTCTGGTTTAGTTCTACTTTAGTCCTGGTCTCATCCTGGTTTAGTTCTGGTTTAGTCCTGGTCCAGTCCTGGTCTAATCCTGGTTTAGTCCTGGTTTAGTCCTGGTCCAGTCCTGGTTCAGTCCTGGTCTAGTAATGGTTTAGTCCTGGTTTAGTCCTGGTTCAGTCCTGGTTTAGTCCTGGTTTAGTCCTGGATCAGTCCTAGTTTAGTCCTAGTCTAGTTCTGGTTTAGTCCTGGTTTAGTCCTGGTTCAGTCCTAGTTTAGTCCTAGTCTAGTTCTGGTTTAGTCCTGGTTTAGTCCTGGTTTAGTCCTGGTTTAGTCCTAGTTTAGTCCTAGTCTAGTTCTGGTTTAGTCCTGGTCTAGTCCTGGTTTAGTCCTGGTTTAGTCCTGGTTTAGTCCTGGTTTAGTCCTGGTTCAGTCCTAGTTTAGTCCTAGTCTAGTTCTGGTTTAGTCCTGGTTTAGTCCTAGTTTAGTCCCTGGTTTAGTCCTGGTTTAGTCCTGGTCAGTCCTAGTTTAGTCCTAGTCTAGTTCTGGTTTAGTCCTGGTTTCCTGGTTTAGTCCTGGTTTTAGTCCTGGTTTAGTCCTGGTTCAGTCCTAGTTAGTCCTAGTCCTAGGTTCAGTCCTGGTTTAGTCCTGGTTTAGTCCTGGTTCAGTCCTAGTTTAGTCCTAGTCTAGTTCCTGGTTTAGTCCTGGTTTAGTCCTGGTTTTAGTCCTAGTCTAGTTCTGGTTTAGTCCTGGTTTAGTCCTGGTTCAGTCCTAGTTTAGTCCTGGTTCAGTCCTGGTTTAGTCCTGGTTTAGTCCTGGTTTAGTCCTGGTTTAGTCCTGGTTCAGTCCTAGTTTAGTCCTGGTTCAGTCCTGGTTTAGTCCTGGTTTAGTCCTGGTTCAGTCCTAGTTTAGTCCTGGTTCAGTCCTGGTTTAGTCCTGGTTTAGTCCTGGTTTAGTCCTGGTTCAGTCCTGGTTTAGTCCTGGTTTAGTCCTGTAGGAGGAACATACATCGTGTTTGGTGAAGTACTTGAGAGTTCCTTCTCGCTCCGACAGAACAAATCTCCGACTCAAGAACTGACCGTTATCTCTGCCGCGCTTCATCAGCATCCCCTCCTTCTGACCTGAAGGAGACAAGGAGACAAGGAAACATCAGTGTCCCCTCCTTCTGACCTGAAGGAGACAAGGAGACAAGGAAACAAGGAAACATCAGTGTCCCCTCCTTCTGACCTGAAGGAGACAAGGAGACAAGGAAACATCAGTGTCCCCTCCTTCTGACCTGAAGGAGACAAGGAGACAAGGAAACAAGGAAACATCAGCGTCCCCTCCTTCTGACCTGAAGGAGACAAGGAGACAAGGAAACAAGGAAACATCAGTGTCCCCTCCTTCTGACCTGAAGGAGACAAGGAGACAAGGAAACAAGGAAACATCAGTGTCCCCTCCTTCTGACCTGAAGGAGACAAGAGACAAGGAAACAAGGAAACATCAGTGTCCCCTCCTTCTGACCTGAAGGAGACAAGGAGACAAGGAAACATCAGTGTCCCCTCCTTCTGACCTGAAGGAGACAAGGAGACAAGGAAACATCAGTGTCCCCTCCTTCTGACCTGAAGGAGACAAGGAGACAAGGAAACAAGGAAACATCAGCGTCCCCTCCTTCTGACCTGAAGGAGACAAGGAGACAAGGAAACATCAGTGTCCCCTCCTTCTGACCTGAAGGAGACAAGGAGACAAGGAAACATCAGTGTCCCCTCCTTCTGACCTGAAGGAGACAAGGAGACAAGGAAACAAGGAAACATCAGTGTCCCCTCCTTCTGACCTGAAGGAGACAAGGAAACAAGGAAACATCAGCGTCCCCTCCTTCTGACCTGAAGGAGACAAGGAAACATCAGTGTCCCCTCCTTCTGACCTGAAGGAGACAAGGAGACAAGGAAACAATCAGCGTCCCCTCCTTCTGACCTGAAGGAGACAAGGAGACAAGGAAACAAGGAAACATCAGCGTCCCCTCCTTCTGACCTGAAGGAGACAAGGAGACAAGGAAACAAGGAAACATCAGCGTCCCCTCCTTCTGACCTGAAGGAGACAAGGAGACAAGGAAACAAGGAAACATCAGCGTCCCCTCCTTCTGACCTGAAGGAGACAAGGAAACAAGGAAACATCAGCGTCCCTTCCTTCTGACCTGAAGGAGACAAGGAAACAAGGAGACAAGGAGACATCAGCGTCCCCTCCTTCTGACCTGAAGGAGACAAGGAGACAAGGAAACATCAGTGTCCCCTCCTTCTGACCTGAAGGAGACAAGGAGATAATGAGACAAGGAAACATCAGCGTCTCCTTCCTCTGACCTGAAGGAGACAAGGAAACAAGGAAACATCAGCATCCCCTCCCTCTGACCTGAAGGAGACAAGGAAACAAGGAGACAAGGAGACAAGGAAACATCAGCGTCTCCTTCCTCTGACCTGAAGGAGACAAGGAAACATCAGTGTCACCTCTCTCAGTCCTGAAGGAGATAGGGAGACAAGGAAATAAGGAGAAAAGGAAATAAGGAGACATCAGGGTCCCCTCTCTCATACCTGAAGGAGACAAGGACACAAAGAAGCTGGGAGACAAGAAGACAAGGAAATAAGGAGACAAGGAAACATAAGTGTCCTTTCTCTCAGTCCTGAAGGAGATAAGAACACAAGGAGACAAGGAAATAAGGAGAAAAGGAAACAAGGAGACATCGGCGTCCCCTTCCTTTGTCCTGAAGGAGACAAGGAGACATCAGCGTCCCCTCCCTCTGACCTGAAGGAGACAAGGACATAAGGAGACAAGAAAACAAGGAAATAAGGAGACAAGGAAATAAGGAAATAAGGAGACAAGGAAACAAAGGAAATAAGGAGACAAGGAAATAAGGAGACAAGGAAACAAGGGAAACAAGGAAACAAGGAGACAAGAAGACAACAGTGTCCCTGGTCTCTCAATCTGAATCAGGTCTCTGGTCTCTGGTCTCTGGTCTCTGGTCTTTGGTCTCTGGTCTCTGGTCTCTGGTCTCTGGTCTCTGGTCTCTGGTCTTGGTGGTCTCTGGTCTCTGGTCTCTCTGGTCTCTGGTCTCTCTGGTCTCTCTGGTCTCTTGGTCTCTGGTCTCTGGTCTGGTCTCTGGTCTTTGGTCTCTGGTCTCTGGTGGTCTCTGGTCTCTGGTCTCTGGTCTCTGGTCTCTGGTCTCTGGTCTCTCTGGTCTCTCTCTCTGGTGGTCTCTGGTCTCTGGTCTCTGGTCTTGGTCTCTGGTCTTTGGTCTCTGGTCTTTGGTCTGGTCTCTGGTCTCTTGGTCTCTGGTCTCTGGTCTGGTCTCTGGTCTCTGGTCTCTGGTCTCTGGTCTCTGGTCTCTGGTCTCTGGTCTCTGGTCTCTGGTCTCTGGTCTCTGGTCTCTGGTCTCTGGTCTTTGGTCTTGGTCTCTGGTCTCTGGTCTTTGGTCTTTGGTCTCTGGTCTCTGGTCTCTGGTCTCTGGTCTTGGTCTCTGGTCTCTGGTCTCTGGTCTCTGGTCTTTGGTCTTTGGTCTCTGGTCTCTGGTACCGTCCTCGTAGGTGAGGGGTTTTCCTGGATCTGAAAATTCTTTCCTCTCGTATTTGGCTCTGATCCACTGCTCCCTCAGAACCCTGAACACAAACACAAAAACACACATAAACACACAACACACATAAACACACAAACGCACAAACACACATAAACACACAAACACACAAACACACATAAACACACAAACACACATAAACACAAAACACATAAACACACACACAACACACATAAACACACAAAACACACAAACACACATAAACACAAACACATAAACACACACAACACACATAAACACACATAAACACACATAAACACAAAACACACAAACACACACAAACACACAAAACACACAAACGCACAAACACACATAAACACACAACACACATAAACACACAAACGCACAAACACACATAAACACACAAAAACACAAACACACATAAACACACAAACACAAACACACAAACACACATAAACACACACACATAAACACACACAAACACAAACACACAAACACACATAAACACACAAAACACACAAACACACAATAAACACACATAAACACACACAACACACATAAACACACATAAACACACATAACACACACAACACACACAACACACACAACACACAACAAAACACAACAAACACACATAAACACACATAAACAAACACACAAACAAAACACACAAACACAACACAAAACACAAAAAACACACAAACACACACACATAAAACACAAACACACATAACACAAACACACAAACACACACACAACACACACACATAAACACACAAACACACATAAACACAAACACATAAACACACACAAACACAACAAACACAAACACACAAACACACACACACAACACACACAAACACATAAACACACAACACACAAACACATAAAACACACAAACACACACACAAACACACAACAACACAAACACATAAAAACACACAAACACACACAACACACAAACACATAAACACACAAACACACAAACACACAAAACACACAAACACATAACACAAACACACAACACACACACACAACACACACACAAAACACACATAAACACACAAACACACACACATAAACACACACAAACACAAACACACACAAACACACATAACACACATAAACACACAAACACACACACATAAACACACACACAACACAAACACACACAAACACACAAAACACACATAAACACAAACACACACAAACACAAACGCACAAACACATAAACACATAAAACACACACAAACACAACACACAAACACATAAACACAAACACACACAACACACACACACAAACACACACAAACACACATAAACACAAACACAACACACACAAACACACAAAACACACATAAACACAAACACACATAAACACAACACAAAAACACACAAACACAAACACACACAAACACACAAAACACACAAACACACAAAAACACAAACACACAAAACACACAAACACACAAACACACACAAACACACAAACACACAAAAACACAAACACACAAAACACACAAAACACACAAACACACAAAAACACACACAAACACAAACACACAAACACAAAAACACACAAACACACAAAAACACACAAACACACAAAACACACACAAACACACAAAAACACACAGCACACAAAACACACAAAAACACAAACACACAAACACACAGAAACACACAAACACAAGCACACAAAACACACATAAACACACAAACACAAACACACAAACACACATAAACACAAAACACATAAAACACACAAACACATAAAACACACAAACACACAAAACACACAAAACACACACAAACACACAAAACACACAAGCACACAAAACACACATAAACACAAACACATAAACACACATAAACGCACAAACACAAACACATAAAACACACATAAACACACAAACACAAACACACATAACACACAACACATAAACACACATAAACGCACAAACACAAACACATAAACACACATAAACACACAAACACAAACACACATAAACACAAACACATAAAACACACACAAACACAAACACATAAACACACATAAACACACAAACACATAAACACACATAAACACACAAAACACACATAAACACAAAACACATAAACACACAAACACAAACACATAAAACACACAAACACAAACACAAAAAACACACAAACACAAAACACACATAAACACAAAACACATAAACACACACAAACACACAAACACACATAAACACAAACACATAAACACACACAAACACAAACACACAAACACACACACACACACATAAAACACACATAAACACACAAAACACACATAAACACACACAAACACACGTAAACACAAACACATAAAACACACAAACACAAACACACAAACAAACACATAAAACACACAAACACACAAGCACACAAAACACACATAAACACACAACACACATAAACACATAAACACAAACACACAAACACACAAACACATAAAACACACACAAACACACACAAACACAAAAACACACAAAACACACAAGCACACAAAACACACATAAACACAAACACATAAACACACAACAACACAAACACACAAACACATAAAACACACAAACACACAAACACACATAAACACAAACACATAAACACAAACACACACAAACACAAACACACAAAACACACATAAACACAAAAACACAAACACATAAAACACACAAACACACAAAAACACACAAACATAAACACACAACTGTGATACAATACAAAAAATACACAAACACACAAGGACTAAACCAGAACTAAACCAGAACTAAAAAAAATGGTCCAGTCTAATTCTGCATCAAAACTGCTATTTCTTCTGGAGGTGATCACCGTGGTAACTGCTGAACATTCCACCATAGACATACAGGTACAACCCCCCCCTCCCCCAAGTATAAGCTGTAACTGTGAAATTAGTACAACTGTAGTCTGACCCTGTGACCTGAGTGTGACCTGAGTGTGACCTGAGTGTGACCTGAGTGTGACCCGAGTTTGACCCGAGTGTGACCTGAGTGTGACTTGAGTGTGACCTGTGTGTGACCTGAGTGTGACTTGAGTGTGACCTGAGTGTGACCTGAGTGTGAGTGTGACTTGAGTGTGACTTGAGTGTGACCTGAGTGTGACCCGAGTGTGACCTGAGTGTGACCTGACCTGAGTGTGACCCGAGTGTGACCCGAGTTTGATCCGAGTGTGACCTGAGTGTGAGTGTGACCTGAGTGTGACCTGAGTGTGACCTGAGCGTGAGTGTGACCTGAGTGCGACCTGAGTGTGACCCGAGTGTGACCTGAGTGTGACCGAGTGTGACCCGAGTGTGACCTGAGTGTGACCCGAGTGTGACCTGAGTGTGACCCGAGTGTGACCTGAGTGTGACCTGTGAGACCTGAGTGTGACCTGAGTGTGACCCGAGTGTGACCTGAGACCTGTGACCTGAGTGTGACCTGAGACCTGAGTGTGACCTGTGACTTGAGTGTGACTTGAGTGCGACCTGAGTGTGACTTGAGTGTGACCTGAGTGTGACCTGAGTGTGTTCTGGACTCACTGACAGTCTTTGTGTGTGGGTTTGTAATAATAAACCGGGACGTCCGCCTCATATTTACTCTTCAACTTCTCATTCCCGTTCGACGCCATGAACTGAAACACAAAACAAGAAAGACCTGGTTTAGTCCTGGTTTAGTCCTGGTGTAAGTCTGGTTTAGTCCTGGTTTAGTCCTGGTTTAGTCCTGGTTTAGACATGGTTCAGTCCTGGGTCAGTCGTGGTTTAGTACTGGTTCAGTTCTGGTTTAGTCCTGGTTTAGTCCTGGTTCAGTCCTGGTTCAGTCCTGGTTCAGTCCTGGTTTAGTCCTGGTTCAGTCCTGGTTTAGTCCTGGTTTAGTCCTGGTTTAGACATGGTTCAGTCCTGGGTCAGTCGTGGTTTAGTACTGGTTCAGTTCTGGTTTAGTCCTTGTTTAGTCCTGGTTCAATCTTGGTTCAGTCCTTGTTCAGTCCTGGTTTAGTTTTAGTCCTGGTCCAGTCCTGGTTCAGTCCTGGTTTAGTCCTGGTTTAGGTTCAGTCCCGGTCCAGTCCCGGTCCAGACCTGGATCTCGAGCTCGTCCCAGTGTGACAGACTGAGGGACTTGACTTTGCTGGTGTCTGGGAGGTTCCTGTGGACTCCAGAACAATCCAGACAGATGAAGACGCCCAGAGAACACGAGCCCCACGTCGGGTCTGAAACACAAACCAGCCAATCACGAGCCAGGACGACCAACAAAACAGCCAATCACGAGCCAGGACGAGCAACAAAACAGCCAATCACGAGCCAGGACGAGCAACAAAACAGCCAATCCCGATGCGAGGATGTAGAAAGTGTTTACATAACCACACTTATGGTTTTATGCTGAAGTCTGTTGTGTCCAGGACTCGAGGAAAATGGACCTCCACCTCGAGGACTAGACCAGGACTAAACCAGGACTAGACCAGGACTAAACCAAGACTACACCAGGACTAAACCCAGGACTAAACTAGGACTAAACTATGACTAAACCAGGACTAAACTATGACTAGACCAGGACTAAACCAGAACTAAACCAGAACTAAACCTGAATTAAACCAGGACTAAACCCGAAATAGACAAGGACTAAACCAGAACTAAACCATAACTAAACTAGGACTAAACCAGAACTAAACTATGACAAGACCAGGACTAAACCAGGATTAAACCAGACTTACACCAGGACTAAACCAGGACTAAACCAGAACTAAACCAGGACTAAACCAGGAACTAAACTAAAAGCACTAAACCAGAACTAAACCAGGACTAAACCCGGACTAAACTAGGACTAAACCAGGACTAAACCAGGACTAAACCCGGACTAAACTAGGACTAAACTATGACTAAACCAGGACTAGACCAGGACTAAACCAGGACTAAACCAGGACTAAACCCGGACTAAACCAGAACTAAACCAGGACTAAACCAGCACTAAACCAGGACCAAAGTAGGACTAAACCAGGTCTAAACCAGAACTAAACAATGACTAGACCAGGACTAAACCTAAACTAAACCAGAACTAAACTATGACAAGACCAGCACTAAACCAGGTCTAAACCAGGTCTAAACCAGGACTAAACCAGGTCTAAACCAGGTCTAGTCGGGCTGTTCTTGGGGCAGAGGGTTGGACTCGGTGAAAGACACAAACAAGACGAAACACGTTAAATTTTTGCTTCGACCCGAGTCTGAAACTGCAGAGTCAGACTCAAGAAGAAGAAGAAGAAGAAGAAGAAGAGGAGCTCGAATCAGACAATAATCAATAAAACTCGATTACAAATGTTATTAGAAACACCATGACCTTCTTTTTGAACAATAAACAATAAACATATAGTTATTTAAACGAGCGTTACAGGAAGTGTTCTGGTACCGTGACTCCTGCTTCTATATTTAGTGAGGAGAATAAAAACAGTGTGTAATTGTTACGTTGAACCTGAGTGACCTGAGGCTGATTCATTCGCCACAACGACCAGAACGTGTATTTAAAGTTCACAGAATGGACTCCTGTGAGATTTAAGTCGAGCTCTAACGCCGCTACGTCATAAAAAACACACCCGGACTTGTGTTTTGTTTCATTTACCTGTTTTTTTTTTTTTTTTTACAACACTCAAGGTGACCAAAGTGCTTTCCAATAAAACCAAGACAATATAAAAACATTCAAAATATTAAATGAAATAAAAAAAATTGCAAACTTGGGGTGTAACAATATCCAAGTCTCAAAATACGATATTTATTGTGATATTTTGCGGAGGCTTAACAGCTAAAACGTTTTTTTTTTAAACAGCTATATGACTTTTTTCTCTTAAAAAGCCTTGACAAGACTTAATCCAAAGAACTAAGATTTAAAAATATTTAGAACTGTTACACAGCGTCGTTTTCAGAAAAGTTCTCGTTTACATCGAGCTGCATTAATCCTCCACCGAGCGCCGTCAGAACTGCACCGAGTCTCTGGGCGGAGCTGGATCAGATTCAAACCTGTAGCTTTTATTTCATTACAGTTGTAAGTTTTACTCACAAATCCATTTAAAATGGTGCATTAGTGAGCGGCTCGCCTCTCCGCAGATCTGATAAAGCCTCATTGCTTTCGGGTCATGGACATGAAACATCAGCTGTGTGAAAATGAAACACATGAAAAGTGTTTCAGCAGAAGAAATGAGACTGATGCTCTGATGCTTCATCCTCATCATCATCATGGTCACATTTTTCTATAGCACTTTTCCACCTTCAAAAGTGCTTTACAACAAGGAACCAGTCACACATTCACACACCAGAGCACACAGACACTGTGGGTTAAGTGTCTTGCCCAAGGACACAACAGCAGCATTCATCTGTGGGAGCTGGAATCACACCAGCAACCTTCAGATCAGTGGGCGAATGCTCCACCAACTGAACTACTGCCGCCCATCATCTTCATCCTCATCATCTTCATCATCATCATCATCATCATCATCATCATCATCATCCATCATCTTCAACATCATCCTCATCATCTTCATCATCATCATCATTATCATCATCATCATCATCATCATCTCATCATCATCATTCATCATCATCATCATCACATCATCATCCTCATCATCATCATTCATCCTCATCATCCTCATCATCATCATCATCATCATCATCATCATCATCATCCTCATCTTCATCATAATCTTCATCCTCATCATCATCATCATCACCATCATCCATCCTCATCATCATCATCATCTCATCATCATCATCATCATCATCATCATCATCATCATCATTCATCCTCATCATCATCATCATCATCACCATCATCATCACCATCATCATCATCATCATCATCATCATCATCATCATCATCATCATCTTCATCATCTCATCTCATTCATCCTCATCATCCTCATCTTCATCATCATCACCATCCTTATCCTCATCATCTTCATCCTCCTCCTCATCATCTTCATCATCATCATCATCACCGTCATCATCATCCTCCTCCTCCTCATCATAATCATCTTTATCCTCCTCATCATCTTCATCATCATCATCTTCATCATCATCATCATCCTCCTCCTCATCATCTTCATCATCATCATCTTCATCACCATCATCATCTTCATCCTCCTCCTCCTCATCTTCATCATCATCATCTTCATCCTCCTCATCATCTTCATCATCATCATCATTCATCATCATCATCATCATCATCATCATCATCATCATCATCATCATCATCATCTTCATCATCCTCATCATCTTCATCATAATCTTCATCCTCATCATCATCATCATCTTCATCCTCCTCCTCATCATCATCATCATCATCATCATCATCATCATCATTATCATCTTCATCATAATCTTCATCTCATCATCATCATCTTCATCATCTCCTCATCATAATCATCTTTATCCTCCTCATCATCATCATCATCATCATCATCATCCATCATCATCATCTTCATCATTCCTCATCATCTTCATCATCTCTCATCATCATCATCTTCATCCTCATCATCATCATCTCATCCTCCTCCTCATCATCACCATCATCATCTTCATCCTCATCATCATCATCATCATCATCTTCATCTTCCTCATCATCCTCCTCATCTTCATCATTGGAGCAAACAGGAAACATTTCTCACACTTTTGTCGCGTCGGCTCCTAAAACTCTGCTTCTTTCACTTGACACACAAACACCAAACTGGAGTTTTCTAGAATCTCCACTGTAGCCGGAGTTTTTAGAAACATTTGTTTTCAGAGTCACGTTTGCTGCTCGTGTGTAAAAGATGGAAACAAATGTCTCGGTTTTTAAAAATACGTGTAAACGGGGCATAAGTTTCTTGTGTCGTGCTGGAGGTATGGAAATAATTAACATTTCTTCCCAAATCAACAGTTACAAATGCTATAGGATGTGGGGAACAAAAAAAATAATAATTAAATACGACTTCATAGTAAATTTGAATAGTAAAAATTTTAAATCAATACTAAAATAAATAAACACAGCGATAGTTTTCAAGTGAACGCCTGAAACACCTTTTGTTCAACAGAGATCGACAATTCCAGGTCTGAAATGATGATGATGATGATGAAATGATTCTTGTGAAAGTGTGTGGAGTTTAAAAACACAGTGGAGCACTTCCTGTAACACCTAATGACATCACAAGGTGGAACAGAATGTTTTCAGTTTGAGAGAAGAACTCTAAGCCTAACAAAGCCTAAATATGCAGGCTTTGTGTGTTAAATAAAGGTGTAGTAAGAACCGAAATATCGTAAAATCGTATCGTTAAAATTATCGTAATAACATCGTGGACCATTGTGTGTGAATTGCTCCATACAAAAAAAAAAAAACGGAGGAAACTACATAGACCATGATCCTTTGCTGCTGTCAGCGCAGACGACAGGAAGAAAAAACAGCTGCTTTTTCCAAGACTTTCAAAAACTAAAAAGTCACATAATCTAAATTTTGTAAAACTCCACAAACCACCTCACTAAAAATCAAAACGTGAGACGCACCAGGAGTAACCCAAACCAGGACTAAACCAGGACTAAACCAGGACTAGGACTAAACCAGGACTAAACCAGGACCGAACCAGGACTAAACCAACTAACCAGGACTAAACCAGGACCGAAACCAGGACCGAACCAGTACCAACCAGGACTAAACCAGGACCAAACCAGGACTGAACCAGGACCAACTAAACCAGGACTAAACCAGGACCAAACCAGGACCGAACCAGGACCGGAACCAGGACTTAAACCAGGACTAAACCAGGACTAAACCAGGACTAAACCAGAAACCAGGACCGAACCAGGACTAAACCAGGACTAAACCAGGACCGGAACCAGGACTAAACCAGGACTAAACCAGGACCGGACTAACCAGGACTAAACCAGGACTAAACAAACCAGGACCGAACCAGAGGACTAAACCAGGACTAAACCAGGACTGAAAACCAGGACTGGAACCAGAACTAAACCAGGACTAAACCAGGACCGAACCAGGACCGAACCAGGACTAAACCAGGACTAAACCAGGACCGAAACCAGGACTAAACCAGGACTAAACCAGGACGGAACCAGGACGGAACCAGGACTAAACCAGGACTAAACCAGGACTGAACCAGGACCGAACCAGGACTAAACCAGGACTAAACCAGAAACCAGGACTAAACCAGGACTAAACCAGGACTAAACCAGGACTGGAAACCAGGACCGAACCAGGACTAAACCAGGACTAAACCAGGACTAAACCAGGACCCAGGACTAAACCAGGACTAAACCAGGACTAAACCAGGACTAACCAGGACTAACCAGGACTAAACCAGGTCTAAACCAGGACTAAACCAGGTCTAAACCAGGACTCTAAACCAGGACTAAACCAGGTCTAAACCAGGACTAAACCAGGTTAAACCAGGACTAAACCAGGACTAAACCAGGTCTAAAACCAGGACTAAACCAGGTCTAAACCAGGTCTAAACCAGGACTAAACCAGGTCTAAACCAGGACTAAACCAGGACTAAACCAGGACTAACCAGGAAACCAGGACTAAACCAGGACTAAACCAGGACCGAACCAGGACTAAACCAGGACTAAACCAGGACGAACCAGGACTAAAACCAGGACTAAACCAGGACCGAACCAGGACTAAACCAGGACTAAACCAGGACCGAACCAGGACTAAACCAGGACTAAACCAGGACCGAACCAGGACTAAACCAGGACTAAACCAGGACTAAACCAGGACCGAACCAGGACTAAACCAGGACTAAACCAGGACCGAACCAAGTCTAAACCAGGACTAAACCAGGACCGAACCAGGACTAAACCAGGACGGAACCAAGTCTAAACCAGGACTAAACCAGGACCGAACCAGGACTAAACCAGGACTAAACCAGGACCGAACCAAGTCTAAACCAGGACTAAACCAGGACCGAACCAGGACTAAACCAGGACTAAACCAGGACCGAACCAGGATTAAACCAGGACTAAACCAGGACTAAACCAGGACCGAACCAGGACTAAACCAGGACTAAACCATGACTAAACCAAGACTGAACCAGGTCTAAACCAGGATAAAACCAAGACTAAACCAGGATTAAACCAGGACTAAAGCAGGACTGAACCAAGTGTAAACCAGGATTGAACCAAGACTAAACCTGGACTAAATCAGATCTAAACCAGGTCTAATCCAGGTACATTTTGTGTGTTTTGTATCGAGTGAGTCTGATTTCATTTCATTTCTTCAGTGTGAAAGAAACAAACACGGCTCGAGGTTTGTGATGAGGAAACAACGTTACAATTATGGTTTAGTCCAAGTCTGGTCCTTATTTCCTCCACACTGAGCTCTGGATCAGACGTGGTTCAGTCCAGATTATGTTAGTCCTTGTTTAGTCCTGATTTAATCCTGATATAATCCTCGTTTAGTCCTGGATAAATCACGTTACATAAACAGACTCACTTTTATCACACAGCAGCTCGTGTGACCAGACTGAAATATTACTCACACAAACAAGTGAGGGTTAGACCTGGTTTAGTCCTGGTTTAGTCCTGGCCTAAACCACAACTAAATAAGAATAAAAGCAGGCTAAACCACAACTAAACCAGGACTAAACCAGGTCTAAACCAGAACTAAACCAGGACTAAACCAGAACTAAACCAGGACTAAACCAGGTCTAAACCAGAACTAAACCAGGACTAAACCAGGTCTAAACCAGAACTAAACCAGGACTAAACCAGAACTAAACCAGGACTAAACCAGGACCAGGACTAAACCAGGTCTAAACCAGGACTAAGTCAGTACTAAACCAGGTCTAAATCAGGTGTAAACCGGATCTAGACCAGGTCTAAACCAGGTCTAAACCAGGACTGAACCAGGACTAAACCAGGTCTAAACCAGGTCTAAACCAGGACTAAACCAGGTCTAAACCAGGACTAAACCAGGTCTAAACCAGGTCTAAACCAAGGACTAAACCAGGTCTAAACCAGGACTAAACCAGGTCTAAACCAGGTCTAAACCAGGACTAAACCAGGTCTAAACCTGGCTTAACCAAACCGGTCTAAACCAGGTCTAAAACCAGGACTAAACCAGGTCTAAACCAGGACTAAACCAGGTCTAAACCAGGTCTAAACCAGGACTAAACCAGGTCTAAACCAGGACTAAACCAGGTCTAAACAGGATAAACCAAGACTAAACCAGGTCTAAACCAGGACTAAACCAGGTCTAAACCAGGACTAAACCAGGTCTAAACCCAGGTCTAAACCAGGTCTAAACCAGGTAAACCAGGTCTAAACCAGGACTAAACTAAACCAGGTCTAAACCAGGTAAACCAGGACTAAACCAGGTCTAAACCTGGACTAAACTAGGTCTAAACTAGATCTAAACCAGGTCTAAACCAGAACCAAACCAGGACTAAGTCAGTAATAAACCAGGTCTAAACCAGGTGTAAACCGGATCTAGACCAGGTCTAAACCAGGACTAAACCAGGACTCACCCAGGACTAAACCAGGTCTAAACCAGGACTAAGTCAGTACTAAACCAGGTCTAAATCAGGTGTAAACCGGATCTAGACCAGGTCTAAACCAGGACTAAACCAGGTCTAAACCAGGACTAAGCCAGGTCTAAACCAGGTCTAAACCAGGACTAAACCAGGTCTAAACCAGGTCTAAACCAGGTCTAAACCAGGACTAAACAAACCAGGTCTAAACCAGGTCTAAACCAGGTCTAAACCAGGACTAAACCAGGTCTAAACCAGGTCTAAACCAGGTCTAAACCAGGACTAAACCAGGTCTAAACCAGGTCTAAACCAGGTCTAAACCAGGTCTAAACCAGGTCTAAACCAGGACTAAACCAGGTCTAAACCTGGACTAAACCAGGTCTAAACCAGGTCTAAACCAGGACTAAACCAGGTCTAAACCTGGACTAAACCAGGTCTAAACCAGGTCTAAACCAGGTCTAAACCAGAACCAAACCAGGACTAAGTCAGTAATAAACCAGGTCTAACCCAGGTGTAAACCGGATCTAGACCAGGTCTAAACCAGGACTAAACCAGGACTAAACCAGGACTAAACCAGGTCTAAACCAGGACTAAGTCAGTACTAAACAAGGTCTAAATCAGGTGTAAACCGGATCTAGACCAGGTCTAAACCAGGACTAAACCAGGACTAAACCGGGTCTAAACCAGGTCTAAACCAGGTCTAAACCGGGTCTAAACCAGGACTAAACCAGGTCTAAACCAGGTCTAAACCAGGACTAAACCAGGACTAAACCAGGTCTAAACCAGGACTAAACAGGTCTAAACCGGTCTAAACCAGGTCTAAACCAGGACTAAACCAGGTCTAAACCAGGACTAAACCAGGTCTAAACCAGGTCTAAACCAGGAAACCAGGACTAAACCAGGTCTAAACCTGGACTAAACTAGGTCTAAACTAGATCTAAACCAGGTCTAAACCAGAACCAAACCAGGACTAAGTCAGTAATAAACCAGGTCTAAACCAGGTGTAAACCGGATCTAGACCAGGTCTAAACCAGGACTAAACCAGGACTCAACCAGGACTAAACCAGGTCTAAACCAGGACTAAGTCAGTACTAAACAAGGTCTAAATCAGGTGTAAACCGGATCTAGACCAGGTCTAAACCAGGACTAAACCAGGTCTAAACCAGGACTAAGCCAGGTCTAAACCAGGTCTAAACCAGGACTAAACCAGGTCTAAACCAGGTCTAAACCAGGTCTAATCCAGGACTAAACCAGGACTAAACCAGGTCTAAACCAGGTCTAAACCAGGTCTAAACCAGGTCTAAACCAGGTCCAGGTCTAAACCAGGACTAAGCCAGTCTAAACCAGGTCTAAACCAGGACTAAACCAGGACTAAACCAGGTCTAAACCAGGTCTAAACCAGGTCTAAACCAGGACTAAACCAGGTCTAAACCAGGTCTAAACCAGGTCTAAACCAGGTCTAACCCTCAGTTCTGTTCACACATTAAATTCTTCGTTAAATCTTTTTCCTTCTTTGACCTGGAGTCGCGTTTCCGGTCACTCGGAAACTCGCTCTGTTCACTTTTTTGTTTCTGTGTTTTCCCGTCGCCTCCGGGCCCGAGATTCGCTGCACCAAAAATAATTCACGCGTTTGTTTATTTAAGGCGTAAAATAATAATAAAAAAAAAAAAACCTTCGTACCTGAGAAGCTCCTCCCCGCGGCCGAACCACGCACGAACCCTTTTAAGGCTATAACGCGACGCAACGTTACGTATTTACGAACATTTACGAACTTTTACGAACAATTACGAACATTTACGCGCTGATTTACTTTGTTCACACGCGACGTACGCTCGTTTGAGTTTCGTTTGTCTAAATAGTTTAAATCCCTCGCTGTGACATGTTTACGCACCTTGACGCACAGGTATGTCGGGGTCACGTCTTACCTGGCGCCCCGCAGTCCGCGCACAAGTTGTTGCCCGGTTTCAGGAGGATTTCTTTGAGCACTCGCGTGGATCTGGAGTCCGTGGACATGGTGCGGCGCTGGCGTGCTGGCGTGCGGGGGCTTCGGTGCGTTCGGCGTGTAAAAAGGCGCAGGTAGAGCGGGCGAAAGGCGCGGCACCGTCAGAACGCGCCTACGGGAAGAGGGCAGGTCCAAACAGGTCCGCGCGAGCCCACCTTCGCGTTTACTCTCCTCCCTCACGGCACGCGCACAGTAAACCAGCACTAAACTATGTCTAAAACACGACACGAAGTATTTGAATATAACAAGTACTACTACTGCTGTACTACAACTACTATGTACTACAACTACACTTACTATGTACTACTACTACTATACACTACTACTACTATTACTACTACTATTACTACTACTATACTACTACTACTACTGCTGTACTACAACTACTATGTACTACAACTACTACTACTACTACTATACTACTACTACTATTACTATACTACTATACTACTACTATACTACTACTACTACTACTGCTGTACTACAACTACTATGTTACTACTACTACTACACTACTACCACTATACTACTACTACTACTATATACTACTACTACTATTACTACTACTATTACTACTACTACCACTATACTACTACTACTACTACTACTACTATGTACTACTACTACTATTACTACTACTATACTACTACTACTGCTGTACTACAACTACTATGTACTACTACTACTACTACTACTACTACTATACTACTACTACTACTACTACTTACTACTACTACTACTACTACTACTACTACTACTACTACTACTACTACTACTACTACTACTACTACTACTACTACTACTACTACTGCTGTACTACAACTACTATGTACTACTACTACTACTACTACTACTACTATACACTACTACTACTATTACTACTACTACTACTACTACCACTATACTACTACTACTACTACTACTACTATTACTACTACTATACTACTACTACTACTACTGCTGTACTACAACTACTATGTACTACTACTACTACTACTACTACTACTACTACTACTGCTGTACTACAACTACTATGTACTACTACTATTACTACTACTACTACCACCACTATTATACTGCTACTACTACTATGTACTACTACTACTATAGCTATTGCTATATACTACTACTACTACTACTACTACTACTATACTACTACTATTACTACTACTACACTACTACTACTACTACAACTAATACTATACTACTACTACTATTATCCTACTGCTACTACTATTACTATTACTACTACTACTACTACTATACTACTACTATTATACTACTGCTGCTACTATTATACTAATATTACTACTAATACTACAGCTAATACTACTGCTATTATTACTACTACTATTACTAGTACTACTACTACTAATACTATGTACTTCTACTACTGCTGCTGCTATTATACTACTACTATTAGTACTACTTTTAGTACTACTATTACTACTACTACTAAGACTGATACTACTACTACAGCTAACACAATGTGCTACTACTACTACTACTGCTACTACTACAAAGCAGCCTATCTATCTCACTACTACAACAACTATAGTAGTACTACCAGTACTTTACTCACCTGCAGAGTTGTGTAGTACTCAGCACTCAGTACTTGAGTAACTTTTTAAAGTAAATGTACTTTTTACTTTTCTAGCTGCGTACTTTTCCTCCTCCTTGAGTAATATTTGTACTGCAGTAACAGTACTGTTACTTTTATAATATTTGTACTGCAGTAACAGTACTGTTACCTTTATAATATTTGTACTGCAGTAACAGTACTGTTACTTTTATAATATTTGTACTGCAGTAACAGTACTGTTACTTTTATAATATTTGTACTGCAGTAACAGTACTGTTACCTTTATAATATTTGTACTGCAGTAACAGTACTGTTACCTTTATAATATTTGTACTGCAGTAACAGTACTGTTACCTTTATAATATTTGTACTGCAGTAACAGTACTGTTACCTTTATAATATTTGTACTGCAGTAACAGTACTGTTACCTTTATAATATTTGTACTGCAGTAACAGTACTGTTACCTTTATAATATTTGTACTGCAGTAACAGTACTGTTACCTTTATAATATTTGTACTGCAGTTACAGTACTGTTACCTTTTATAATATTTGTACTGCAGTAACAGTACTGTTACTTTTATAATATTTGTACTGCAGTAACAGTACTGTTACTTTTATAATATTTGTACTGCAGTTACAGTACTGCTACCTTTATAATATTTGTACTGCAGTAACAGTACTGTTACCTTTATAATATTTGTACTGCAGTAACAGTACTGTTACCTTTATAATATTTGTACTGCAGTAACAGTACTGTTACCTTTATAATATTTGTACTGCAGTAACAGTACTGTTACCTTTATAATATTTGTACTGCAGTAACAGTACTGTTACTTGAGTAAAAGTTGTGCTTCCTCTTCCCACTGTGAGGAAAACTAAAGGGACAAAAGCTTCTCTCTCTTTCCTGTCTCTCCTCTGTTCTCTCTCCTCTCTCTTTTCTGCTGTCTCCTCTCTCCTCC
>NW_026571190.1:41091248-41111248 GCF_026225935.1 Boleophthalmus pectinirostris | reverse complement strand
TAGTCCTGTTTTAGACCTGTTTAGTCCTAGTTCAGTCTGGTTAGTCTGGTTTGTGCCTGGTTTAGTTTGTTTTAGTCCTGGTTAGTTTTAAGTCCTGGTTTAGTCTGGTTTAGTCCTGTTTAGTCCTTGGTTTGAAGTCCTAATTTAGTCTGATTTAGTCCTGGTTTAGTCCATGGTTAGTCCTGGTTTTGAGTCCTTGGTTAGTCCTGGTTAGTCCTGGTTTAGTCCTAAATTTAGTCCTGGTTTTCCTGTTTAGTCGGATTAGTCTGGTTTAGTCCTGTTGTGACCTGGTTTCTGTCTTTAATCCGTTATCCGTTTTTTCCATTTTTCATTTAAACCAAATCAAAAACGTAAAGAATCATTATCTGTTTTTTTTTTGTTTTTTTTTTTTTTTTTTTTTTTTTAGAAGACAAAAATGAAAAAACATGTTTTTTTTTTTCTTTTATTTGGTTTTATTTTGAAAAACGATTGACCGAATGAAACTGACTGGATGGATTATAACGACTGAACAAAACTCAAGTCATGGTCTTGGAAAAAAACAGAAGTGAGTCTGCGGTTGAGGGTTAAACTCCGTCAGGGCAGAGCGCTGCGTTCACGGACGCTCATCAATCTGTCGTCTCTGTGGTTTGGCAGCACATTTGTGTGTTGAGCTCCGTCTCCCGGGACGACGTCTTCTGTCCGAACTGTGGGTGTGACGGCAGCACAGCGCCCCCTGCGGGTCTGTCTCTCACCCCCAGCACGAGCGTCCACACGGGAAAAAACTGATGTCTCTATCAGCCTGACAAGACCAGAGAGTGAGACAAAACCAAGAGAGTGACAAACCAAGAGAGTGAGACAAAACCAAGAGAGTGAGACAAAACCAAGAGAGTGAGACAAGACCAAGAGAGTGAGACAAGACCAGAGAGTGAGACAAAACCAAGAGAGTGAGACAAGACCAAGAGAGTGAGACAAAACCAGAGAGTGAGACAAAACAAGAGAGTGAGACAAGACCAGAGAGTGAGACAAAACAAGAGAGTGAGACAAGACCAAGAGAGTGAGAGACCAGAGAGTGGACAAAACAGAGAGTGAGACAAACCAAGGAGTGAGACAAAACCAGAGAGTGAACAGACCAAGAGAAGTGAGACCAAGACCAAGAGAGGAGACCAAAGAACCAAGAGAGTGAGACAAAACCCATGAGATGAGACACTCAAGAGTGAGACAAACCAAGAGAGTGAGACAAACCAGAGAGTGAGACAAGACCCAGAGAGTGAGACAAACCAGAGAGTGAGACAAGACCCAGAGAGAGAGACAAGAGAGAGTGAGACAAAAAAGAGAAGTGAGACAAAAAAGAGAGTGAGACAACCAGTGAGAGTGAGACAAGACCCAAGAGAGTGAGACAAAGACCAGAGAGTGAGACAGAGAGTGAGACAAAACCAAGAGAGTGAGACAAGACCAAGAGAGTGAGACAAAAAGAGAGTGAGAACAGACAGAGAGTGAGACAAAACAAGAGTGAGACAGACAAAGAGTGAGACAGAGAGAGAGGAGACAAGACAAGAGAGTGAGACAAACCAAGAGAGTGAGACAAAACCAGAGAGTGAGACAAACCCAGAGAGTGAGACAAGACCAGAGAGTGAGACAAGACAAGAGAGAGACAAACAGCGAGTGAGACAAGACCCAGAGAGAGAGACAAGACCAGAGAGTGAGACAAACCAGAGAGAGAGAGACAAGAAGAGAAGTGAGACAAGACCCAAGAGGAAGAGAGAGAGAGAGAGAGAGAGAAGAGAGAGAGACAAAATCAGAGAGTGAGACAAAATCAGAGAGGGAGACAAGACCCAGAGAGTGAGACAGAGAGTGAGACAAACGAGTGAGACAAAACCAGAGAGGAGACAGAGGTGGACAGATCAGAGAGTGGACAAGACAAGAGAGTGAGACCCAGAGAGAGAGACAAGACCAGAGAGTGAGACAAAACCAGAGAGTGAGACAAACAGAGGTGAGAGAGAGTGAGACACTCAGAGAGTGAGACAAACAGAGAGTGAGACAAAACCAGAGAGTGAGACAAACGCAGAGAGTGAGACAGACATTCATTAAGATGCAACAGTTTAAGTTCAATAAAATCTGGAGTGACAAACATTAAAATGGACCTGTTATGTAAAACATATTTTTCAGAGACGACATCAGCTCCCGTACGACACCACAGTTTTCTAACGTGGACATCAGTGCACTTATTTCTATAATTAAGTCATTTTAGATCAACATTGTGATTTAAAATGTGTAAATTAAAACAGATTGATCCACGGGGGTTAAAATTATAACTACAGAACACACACAAACACTGTGGGTCTTGAACTGAGTATTTTCAACACTAATGTGTGTAAACAAACAATAAAGTTCTTATGTAAAGAAATTCTGTCCAGATTTTGAATCCAAATACATGTTTGGGCTTTTTTAGTTATTAAAATTGAAATTAAAATGAAAACTGACAGCAGAAGTCTCCAGGATCAGTGTCTGTGTCTCTTACAAATATGTGTCTGTGCAGAGTAAATATTATCATGTGTCGCTCTGTTTTTCTCTCTTCCTCTCTCCTCCACCTCTCCCTCCTCGTCTGTCCCCCTCCCTCGCTCCAACCACCTGCCTTCACTCTTCCTCTCCACCTCTTTCTCTCTCCTTTCCTCCTCTGTCACATTCACTCTTTCTCCCCCTCCCCCTCTCTCTTGCTCCTCTCTCTTTTTTCTCCCTCTCTTTCTCCCTTTTTTTCTCTCTCTCTCTCCTCTCTCTCTCCACTCTCTCTGCCCCTGTCTCTTTCCTCTCTCTCTTCTTTCTCTATTATCTCTTCTTTCTCTCTCCTCTTTCTCTCTCTCCTTTTTCGCGCTCTCTCTCTCTCTTTCTCTCTCTCTCTCGCTCCTCTTTCTCTCTTTGTGCCCTCCATCCCCTCCCTCTCTTCATCTTTCACTCCCTCCCCCTCTTCCTCCTCCCTCTCCCTCTCTCCCAGCATTTTTCTTTCCCTCTCTCCCTCTCTCCTCTCTCCTCCCTCTCTCCCCCCCCCTCTCTCTTGCTCCTCTCTCTTTTTTTTCCTCCCTCTCTTTCTCCCTTTTTTTTCTTCTCTCTCTCTCCTCTCTCTCTCCACTCTCTCTGCCCCTCTCTCTTTCTCTCTCTCCTCTCTCTCTTCTTTCTCTATTATCTCTTCTTTCTCTCTCCTCTTTCTCTCTCTCCTTTTTCGCTCTCCTCTCTCTCTTCCTCCTCTCTCTCTTCGTCTCTCTCTGTCTCTTTTGTGCAGATCTGGTGGTTTTGCCCTGGTCAGGCTGAGGTCCAGAATGGTTCGGTCCACAGGAGAGAGACTCACGCTGGGACACTCGACTCCTCCCACACCCTCCTCCCTCCATCCTCCCTCCATCCTCCTCATCCTCCATCCCTCCTCCCTCCATCCTCCATCTCCTCCATCTTCCATCCTCATCCTCCCTCCATCCTCCTCCTCCCTCCATCCCCTCCTCCTCCTCCTCCTCCATCCTCCTCCTCCCTCCATCCTCTCCATCCTCCCTCCATCCTCCATCCTCCATCCTCCATCCTCCATCCTCCCTCCATCCTCCATCCTCCGTCCTCCCTCTGGAGCTCAGAGCACGAGGGCACAGACGAGTCCGGCCTCGAGTCGACCCGATGTTCATGTGATCACGGTGAGAATAAGGGGGTGAGTCTCATGTGTCTCATGCATCTCTATGGTGAAATGTTCAGCCGTTACCATGGTGACACAAAGAGAACACTGTCCAAAAAGTTTTAAGATGGTCTGAAAACTCAAGAATCTCAGTGAAACAGGACACACCAAAGTGTGTGTGTGTGTGTGTGTGTGTGTGTGTGTGTGTGTGTGTGTGTGTGTGTGTGTGTGTGTGTGTGTGTGTGTGTGTGTGTGTGTGTGTGTGTGTGTCTGTGTGTGTGGTGTGTGTGTGTGTGTCTGTGTGTGTGTGTGTGTGTGTGTGTCTGTGTGTGTGTGTGTGTCTCTGTGTGTCTCTCTCTGTGTGTGTGTGTGTGTGTGTGTGTGTGTGTGTGTGTGTCTGTGTGTGTCTGTGTGTGTGTGTGTGTCTGTGTGTGTGTGTGTCTGTGTGTGTCTCTGTGTGTGTCTGTGTGTGTCTGTGTGTGTGTGTGTGTGTGTGTGTGTGTGTGTGTGTCTCTGTGTGTGTGTGTGTGTGTGTGTGTTGTGTGTGTGTGTGTGTGTGTGTGTGTGTGTGTGTCTGTGTGTGTGTGTGTGTGTGTGTGTCTGTGTGTGTGTGTGTGTGTGTGTGTGTGTGTGTGTGTGTGTGTGTGTGTGTGTGTGTGTGCAGGTGTGTGTGTGTGTGTGTGTGTGTGTGTGTGTGTGTGTGTGTGTGTGTGACCGGGCAGATGATCCAGCAGAACCAGGGGAGCTCAGGTCTGTGGAGACGAGAGACACAAGACAAAACGTTTACATGGGTCAGTCTAGTCCTGGTTTAGACCTGGTTTAGTCCAGGTTTAGTCCTGGTTTAGTCTTGGTTTAGTCTTGGTTTAGTCCTGGTTTAGTCCTGGTTTATTCCTGGTTCAAACCTGGTTTAGACCTGGTTTAGTCCTGGTTTAGTCCTGGTTTAGTCTTGGTTTAGTCTTGGTTTAGTCTTGGTTTAGTCCTGGTTTAGTCGGTTTAGACCTGGTTTAGTCCTGGTTTATTCCTGATTCAGTCCTGTTTAGTCCTGGTTCAGTCGTGGTTCAGTCTGGTTTAGACTGGTTTAGACCTGATTTAGTCCTGGTTCAGTCCTGGTTTAGACCTGGTTTTAGACCTGGTTCAGTCCTGGTTTAGACCTGGTTTAGACCTGGTTCAGTCCTGGTTTAGTCCTGGTTTAGTCCTCCTGGTTTAGTTCTGGTTCAGTCCTGGTTTAGTCCTGGTTTAGTCCTGGTTGGTTTAGTCCTGGTTTAGTTCTGGTTTAGTCCTGGTTTAGTTCTGGTTTAGTCCTGTTTAGTCTGGTTTAGTCCAGGTTTAGTCCTGGTTCAGTCCTGGTTTAGTCCTGGTTTATCCTGGTTTTAGTTCCTGGTTTAGTCCTGGTTTAGTCCTGGTTTAGTCCTTTAGTCCAGGTTTAGTCCTGGTTTTAGTCCTGGTTTAGTCCAGGTTTAGTCCTGGTTCAGTCCTGGTTTAGTCCTGGTTTAGTCCTGGTTTAGTTTCTGGTTTAGTCTGGTTTAGTCTGGTTTAGTTCTGGTTTAGTCCTGGTTTAGTTCTGGTTTAGTCCCTGGTTTAGTCCTGGTTCAGTCCTGGTTTAGTCCTGGTTTAGTCCTCCTGGTTTAGTCCTGGTTTAGTCCAGGTTTAGTCCTGGTTTAGTTCTGGTTCAGTCCTGGTTTAGTCCTGGTTTAGTCCTGGTTTAGTCCTGGTTTAGTTCTGGTTTAGTCCTGGTTTAGTTCTGGTTTAGTCCTGGTTTAGTCCAGGTTTAGTCCTGGTTTAGTCCTGGTTTAGTCCTGGTTTAGTCCTGGTTTAGTCCAGGTTTTAGTCCTGGTTCAGTCCTGGTTTAGTCCTGGTTTAGTCCTGGTTTAGTCTGGTTTAGTTCTGGTTTAGTCCTGGTTTTAGTCCTGGTTTAGTCCTGGTTTAGTCCTGGTTTAGTCTGGTTTAGTCCTGGTTTAGTCCTGGGTTTTAGTCCTGGTTCAGTCCCTGGTTTAGTCCTGGTTTAGTCCTGGTTTAGTCCTGGTTTAGTCCTGGTTTAGTCCTGGTTTAGTCCTGGTTTAGTCCTGGTTTAGTCCTGGTTTAGTCCTGGTTTAGTTCTGTCTCACAGATGTCGTCTTGTCAGGACTTTTGTTTTTCTCTGTTTAAAGTAACAGATGTTCACAGACACCTTCACGTGCACGCTCCTTCACGTGCACGCTCTTTCACGTGCACGCGCACGCTCCTTCACGTGCACGCTCTTCACGTGCACGCTCTTTCACGTGCACGCTCCTTCACGTGCACACTCTTTCACGTGCACGCTCCTTCACGTGCACGCTCCTTCACGTGCACGCTCCTGTCCGTGCACGTGTCTGTGGTGCTCGTGAGCAGAGGACAGGACACATGTGAAGAGACTCAGTGTGAACTAAAACCAAACACAAACTCTTTTACTTATTTTATTCTTTTATTCTTTTGTTTTTACATTTGTGTTCTGTCAGTGGGACTTTTAAAATACTGATATCTGTGAAAAATGAGTCTAGTTTTGATGATTTTCTGCGTGGTTTTCTTTGTCAGAGACGTTGAGTTGTGGATCCATGAGGAGAAAATTCAGTTTGTCGACTGGACAGAAGTTAGTTTGGTTGAAGACGTTTCGCTGCTCATCCAAGCTGCTTCTTCAGTTCACACACACAGAACTGAACTGTCTCCTCGTTGAGTTGTGGAGCTGTTCCTGAAACACCAGAACTAAACCAGGACTGAACCAGGACTGAACCAGGACTGAACCAGGACTGAACCAGGACTGAACCCAGGTCTAAACCAGGTTTGAACCAGGAATAAACCAGGACTAAACCAGGACTAAAACCAGGACTGAACCAGGTCTAAACCAGGAAAACCAGGATGAACCAGGTCTAAACCAGGACTGAACCAGGTCTAAACCAGGACTAAACCAGGACTAAACCAGGACTAAACCAGAACCAGGTCTAAACCAGGACTAAACCAGGACTGAACCAGGACTAAACCAGAACTAAACAGGACTAACCTAAACCAGGACTGAACCAGGTAAACCAGAACTAAACCAGGACTAAACCAGACTGAACCAGACTACCAGATCTAAACCAGGACTAAACCAGGACTGAACCAGGACTAAACCAGGACTAAACCAGGACTAAACCAGACTAAACCAGGACTAAACCAGGACTGAACCAGGACTAAACCAACTAAACCAGAACTAAACCAGAACTAAACCAGGACTAAACCAGAACTAAACCAGTAAACGTGGTGTTAAACGTGGTGTTCGTCGTGGTCTTCCTCGTGGTCTTTCGTCGTGGTGTTTGTCGTGATCTTCGTCGTGGTGTTCGTCGTGATCTTCGTCGTGATCTTCGTCGTGGTCGTGGTTTCGTCGTGGTGTTCGTCGTGGTCGTTGGTCGTGGTCTTCGTCGTGGTCTTCGTCGTGTGTCTTCCTCGTGGTGTTCGTTCGTGATCTTCGTCGTGGTCTTCGTCGTGGTCTTCGTCGTGGTGTTCGTCGTGGTCTTCGTCGTGGTGTTCGTCGTGGTGTTCGTCGTGGTGTTCGTCGTGGTGTTCGTCGTGGTCTTCGTCGTGGTCTTTCGTCGTGGTCTTCGTCGTGGTGTTCGTCGTGGTGTTCGTCGTGGTGTTTGTCGTGATCTCGTCGTGGTCTTCGTCGTGGTGTTTGTCGTGGTGTTCGTCGTCGTCGTGGTCTTCGTCGTGGTCTTCGTTCGTCGTGGTGTTCGTCGTGGTGTTCGTTGGTCGTCGTGGTCTTCGTCGTGGTGTTCGTCGTGGTGTTCGTCGTGGTGTTCGTCGTGGTCTTTCGTCGTCGTGGTCTGTCGTGTCGTCGTGGTCTTCGTCGTGGTCTTCGTCGTGGTCTTCGTCGTGGTGTTTGTTCGTCGTGGTGTTCGTCGTGGTGTCGTGGTGTTGTCGTGGTCTTCGTTCGTGGTCTTCGTCGTGGTCTTCGTCGTGGTGTTCGTCGTGGTCGTCGTCTTCGTCGTGGTCCGTTCGTCGTGTCTTCGTCTTCGTCGTGGTGTTCGTCGTGGTCTTCGTCGTGGTGTTCGTGGTCGTGGTCTTTCGTGGTCGTCGTCGTCGTTTCGTCGTGTGTTTCGTCGTGGTGTTCGTCGTGGGTGTTTCGTCGTGGTCTTCGTCGTCGTCGGTCTTCGTCGTGGTGTTCGTCGTGGTCTTCGTCGTGGTCTTCGTCGTGGTCTGGTCTTCGTCTTGGTGTTCGTCGTGGTGTTCGTCGTGGTCTTCCTCGTGGTCTTCCTCGTGGTCTTCCTCGTGTCTTCGTCGTGGTGTTCGTCGGTGTGTGTTGTCGTCGTCGTGGTATCTCGTCGTGGTGTTCGTCGTGGTGTTCTCGTGGTCTTCGTCGTGGTCTTCGTCGTGGTGTTCGTCGGTGTTCGTCGTGGTGTTCGTCGTGGTGTTCGTCTTCGTCGTGGTCGTGGTCTTCGTCGTGGTCTTCGTCTTGTGGTCTTTCGTCGTGTTCCGTGTGGTGTGTTCGTTCGTGGTCTTCGTCGTGGTCGTCGTGGTCTTGTCGTGGTGTTGTTCGTGGTCTTCGTGTCGTCTGTTCTCGTGGGTCTTCGTCGTGGTCTTCCTCGTGGTCTTCGTCGTCGGTCTTGTCGTTCTTCGTCGTGGTCTTCGTCGTGGTGTTTGTCTCGTCGTGGTCTTCGTTGTCGTGTCGTCGTCGTGGTTCGTCGTGGTCTTCGTCGTGGTCGTCGTCGTGGTTCGTCGTGGTCTTCGGTGTCTTCGTCGTGGTCTTCGTCGTGTCTCGTCGTGGTCTTGTCTGTGTTTCGTGTCGTGGTCTCGTGGTCTTCGTCGTTCGGTGGTTCGTCGTGGTGTTCGTCGTGGTCGTGGTCTTTCGTGGTCTTCCTCGTGGTTTCGTCGTGGTCTTCGTCGTGGTGTCGTGGTCTTCGTCGTGGTGTTCGTCGTGGTGTTCGTCGTGGTCTTCGTCTTCGTCGTGTCTTTCGTCGTGGTCGTGGTCTTCGTCGTGGTGTTCGTCGTGGTGTCGTCGTCGTGGTCTCGTCGTGGTCTTCGTCTTCGTGGTGTTTCGTCGTGGTGTTCGTCGTGGTCTTCGTCGTGGTCTTCGTCGTGGGTCGTTCGTCGTGGTCTTCCTCGTGGTCTTCGTCGTCTTCGTCGTCGTCGTCGTGGTTCTTCGTCGTGGTCTTCGTCGTGGTCTTCGTCGTGGTCTTCGTTCGTGTGGTGTTCGTCGTGGTCTTCGTGGTCGTGTGTGTTCGTCGTGGTCTTCGTCGTGGTCTTCGTCGTGGTCTTCCTCGTGGTCTCGTCGTCGTGGTCTTCGTCGTGGTGTTCGTCGTGGTGTTTCGTCGTGGTCTTCGTCGTGGTCTTCGTCGTGGTCTTGTCGTCGTGGTGTCGTCGTGGTCGTCGTGTCGTTCGTGGTCTTCGTCGTGGTGTCGTCGTGTCGTTGTCGTGGTGTTCGTCGTGGTGTTCGTCGTGGTCTTCCTCGTGGTCTTCCTCGTGGTCTTCGTCGTCTCTTCGTCGTGTCTTCGTCGTGGTCTTCGTCGTGGTCTTCGTCGTGGTGTCGTCGTGTCGTGGTGTCGTGGTCTTCGTGTGGTGTTCGTCGTCGTGTCGTCGTGGTGTTCGTCGTGGTCTTTCGTCGTGGTGTTCGTCGTGGTGTCTTCGTCGTGGTCTTGGTCTTCGTGGTGTTCGTGTGTCGTGTCGTTCGTCGTCTTCGTCGTGGTGTTCGTCGTGGTGTTCGTCGTGGTGTTTCGTCGTGGTCTTCGTCGTGGTGTTCGTCGTGGTGTTCGTCGTGGTGTTCGTCGTGGTCTTCGTCGTGGTCTTCGTCGTGGTGTTCGTCGTGGTGTTCGTCGTGGTCTTCGTCGTGGTCTTCGTCGTGGTCTTCGTCGTTGTCTTCGTCGTGGTCTTCGTCGTGGTCTTCGTCGTGGTCTTCGTCGTGGTCTTCGTCGTGGTCTTCGTTGGTCGTCGTGGTGTTCGTCGTGGTGTGTGTTCGTCGTGGTGTCGTGTCGTCGTGGTGTCGTCGTGGTGTTCGTCGTGGTCTTCGTCGTGGTGTTCGTCGTGGTCTTCGTCGTGGTCTTCGTCGTGGTGTTCGTGGTGTTTCGTCGTGGTGTTCGTCGTCGTGGTGTCGTGGTCTTCGTCGTGGTCTTCGTCGTGGTCTTCGTCGTGGTCTTCGTCGTGGTGTGGTGTCGTGGGTTCGTCGTGGTGTTCGTCGTGGTGTTCGTCGTCGTGTCGTGGTGTTCGTCGTGGTGTTCGTCGTGGTGTTCGTCGTGGTGTTCGTCGTGGTGTTCGTCGTGGTGTTCGTCGTGGTGTTCGTCGTGGTCTTCGTCGTGGTCTTCGTCGTGGTCTTCGTCGTGGTCTTCGTCGTGGTCTTCGTGGTCCTGGAGCTCACACTCACACTCGTCTCGTCCCGGCGTTCCCCTCGGCGTTCCGTTATATTTATCCTTCAGACAGATGAAGACGTCACGGAGTTAATGGAGCGACGTCTGAGCACAGCGGGACGCCTCCACGGACACATCGCCGCCGCCGTCGTAGCCGTTTTGTTTGGAGCGGCGCGGCGGCCTGGTGCAGAACGAGCTCTGAGTGAAACTGAGGAGCTTCAGTGTTTCCTCTGGGCTCAGCAGCTCGACCCGTCAGACGAGAAGAGAGAACGTAACACAAACGACGAAGTTTAAACACGAAACACTCAGAGAAAACGAGAGTGACCGAGAGGAAAGACTAACGACACTAATGCTGAGGTTAAAGGTCAGATATTACACACGGGAAAATCAAATAAATCGACTTTACTTGAAAAAAATCTAGGAAGTTGTGAGTGAGTTGAGCAAATAAATGTGACTTATGTTTTTATATCAAGTTTTTATCAGTTAAAGGTTTTAAGCAAAATCAAATCGTACACTCCACGTCTGCACTTTATCTATTTATGTTTTTATGTTTTTATTTTGGGCAAATGTACATTCTTTTACAACAGAACATGTAACATTCATGAAATCATAGCAGAAATAACAACTACAAAAAATTAAAAAATTGGCCCAAAAAATATGGAAGCCCAAGCCCAAGTAAATAAAAACAAAAAGCCTCACAGAAACTTATAATTTTGAGTTTTAAAGTCGTCACAGCGGGCACAGTCGTCTTGGATTTTCTGCCACCGAGGTCCGAGTCACGCCGTCCCAGGAAAAGGGGCGTGTCACGTATGTCACCGATTCTGAAGGATAATCGAACACAGAGTAACAGTTCCAGCATGAAGTTTTACTCAGTCTTCATATTTTTGGCCCGAAAAAAACTACTTGGCGGCGAAGAGTCCGTGCAGGCGAAAGGTGAAAGTGAGGACCACGGCGTAGTTTTACCGTAGTTTTGCAGGATTCTCGGGGTTCAGAGGGACATTGTCAAGGCAGTCGCTCTAACTATAAAGCGCTGCAGGAAGCACTGCCCCGATCACGGACGCGTTCCTCTTCAGTATTAAAGAGTCGAGTCTCCGTGGAACTGCACGTGTAGTGGAGGAATGTAAACACACACACAGATTGTTCACTTGTGTACAGCCCTGCACCGAACTGAACGTCCCGCACCGAAGAGGCTCAGCACAAATACATGAACTTTTGCACCACAACACGCCACAATCTAAACATCATGTTGCTCTGACTGGTGTTTACTGGTTTTCATAGTCTCAGTACACCTGCTTTATAAACCTCCTCCTTTGGAAGCAGAACAAAGGGGCTCGAACACTCAAAGATCACACTCTGTTCACTTTTGAAATCACACTCTGTTCACTTTTGAAATCACACTCTGTTCACTTTTGAAATCACACTATGTTCATTTTGAAATCACACTCTGTTCACTTTTGAAATCACACTCTGTTCACTTTTGAAATCACACTCTGTTCACTTTTTTTCACTTTGAAATCACACTCTGTTCACTTTTGAAATCGCACTCTGTTCACTTTTGAAATCGCACTCTGTTCACTTTTGAAATCACACTCTGTTCACTTTTGAAATCTGTTCACTTTTGAAATCGCACTCTGTTCACTTTTGAAATCGCACTATGTTCACTTTTGAAATCACACTCTGTTCACTTTTGAAATCACACTCTGTTCACTTTTGAAATCACACTCTGTTCACTTTTGAAATCACACTCTGTTCACTTTTGAAATTCACACTCTGTTCACTTTCACTTTTGAAATCACACTATGTTCACTTTTGAAATCACACTGATCACTTTTGTTCACTTTTGAAATCGCACTCTCACTTTTGCTGAAATCGCACTCTGTTCACTTTTGAAATCACACTGTTCACTTTTGAAATCTCACTTTTGTTCACTTTTGAAATCACACTCTGTTCACTTTTGAAATCGCACTCTGTTCACTTTTGAAATCGCACTCTGTTCACTTTTGAAATCTCTGTTCACTTTTGAAATCACACTCTGTTCACTTTTTGAAATCACACTCTGTTCACTTTTGAAATCACACTCTGTTCACTTTTGAAATCACACTCTGTTCACTTTTGAAATCACACTATGTTCATTTTGAAATCACACTCTGTTCATTTTGAAATCACACACACTTTCATGAAATCACACGATATTCACTTTTGAAATCACACTATGTTCATTTTGAAATCGCACGATATTCACTTTTGAAATCACACTCTGTTCACTTTTGAAATCACACTCTGTTCACTTTTGAAATCGCACTCTGTTCACTTTTGAAATCGCACTCTGTTCACTTTTGAAATCGCACTCTGTTCACTTTTGAAATCACACTCTGTTCACTTTTGAAATCACACTCTGTTCACTTTTGAAATCACACTCTGTTCACTTTTGAAATCACACTCTGTTCACTTTTGAAATCACACTATGTTCACTTTTGAAATCACACTATGTTCACTTTTGAAATCACACTCTGTTCACTTTTGAAATCACACTCTGTTCACTTTTGAAATCACACTCTGTTCACTTTTGAAATCACACTATGTTCACTTTTGAAATCACACTCTGTTCACTTTTGAAATCACACTCTGTTCACTTTTGAAATCACACTATGGTTCACTTTTGAAATCACATTTTTGGACAAGCTGAAAACTTCCACAACACCTGGACACTCAAAAATCCAGGAGACTCAAAAAGTCCGATCGTAACAGGACCCGCGAGCTCATTTAAAAACACTCAAAGAAACAAAACACAAACGCAGCTCCAGGTCTGTGTGTGACGAGGAAACATTTCTTTGTCAGAGACGTAGAGTTGTGTCGCTGTCCGTGGTGCTGAAACACGACTCGTTGGATTAGTGACAAAAGATAACAAGACTTTACTAGGTTTATGATTTTCATTAAACCAGGAATAAACCAGGACTGAACCAGGACTAAACCAGGACTAAACCAGGTCTAAACCAGAACTAGACCAGGACTAAACCAGGACTAGACCAGAACAAAACCAGGACTAAACCAGGAATGAACCAGGACTAAACCAGGACTAAAACAGAACAAAACCAGGACTAAACCAGGACTAAAACAGGACTAAACCAGGACTAAACCAGGTCTAAACAAGAACTAGACCAGGACTAAACCAGAACTAAACTAGGACTAGACCAGAACAAAACCAGGACTAAACCAGAACTAGACCAGGACTAAACCAGGACTAAACCAGGAATGAACCAGGACTAAACCAGGACTATGAACCGGGACTAAACCAGGACTAAAACAGGACTAAGACCAGGACTAAACCAGGACTGAACCAGGAATGAACCAGGACTAAAACCAGGACTAAACCAGAACTAGACCAGGACTAAACCAGGACTAAACCAGGAATGAACCAGGACTAAACCAGGATTAAAACAGAACTAAACCAGAACTGAAACAGGACTAAACCAGGTCTCAAACAGGACTGAACCAGGATTAACGTAAAACGAGTTGTAATTTGGACTCTGGTTTAGTCCTGGTTCTGACCTTGTTCTGGATGTGGCGTTCACAGTGGATCGGACTTTTGTGTAATTTGGAGTCTCACGGGGCGTTCGGTGACGTAACGTTTCTGTACGATTCACCGTTTGTGCTGAATCCTCTTTTATTTTATTTTATTTGATTTATTTAATGTTTTTCTTCCTTCGTCTCCGTGGCAGCAGATGTTCTCATTATATCGGTTTACACGAGCATGAACGAAACCACACGACGGGTCCGAGCCGCCGGGGAACGCCGCGCTACGGAACATCTCTGCGGCGCGCTCGTCTCCGTGGCGACGTGACCGAGCATAAAAACGTTACAGGTGACGCTACGGGGTCAGATCTGCGGAGAGGCGCGTGTTTAAAGCTGTGTTTTGAGCTTTATAACCGTCTGTAATGGAATGAATGAGAGGATGAAGGCTTTATTGCGGAACATTCCCGGTCCGGAGCTCCAGGGACAGGGGCCCGGGTCCGAGGTGTGAGCCCAGATCGAGGCTCCGATCTGGGGCAGAACTCTCCACGCCTCAGCCTCCTGTGACCTGGAGGAACAGACACAAGAGACAAAGAAAGAAAAGAAGAGAGGGATGAATGGAAGTGAGCGGAGAGAGAGAGAGGAGAGAGGGAGGAGGGGGAGGAAAGAAGAGGGGTGAATGAGGAGAAAAAGAAGGGAGAGAGGAGAGAGAGAGGGAGGAGGAGAGGAGATAGGAGAGAAAGAGGGGGAAGGGAGGAGGAGAGAGGGAGGAGGAGAGAAAGGGAGAAAGAGGAAGTGAGGGAGAGAGGAGAGAGAGAGAAGAAGAGAAGAGAGAGTCAGAGAGAGAGGAGACAAAGGAGAGAGGGAGGAGGAGAGAGGGAGAGGAGAGAAAGGAGAGAGGGAGGAGGAAAGAGGGAGGAGGAGGAGAGAGGGACAAAGAGGAAGAGAGGGAGAGGAGGGGGAGAGGAGAAGAAGAGGAGTGAGAGAGAGCGAGGAAGAGAGGGAGGAGAGGGAGAAGGAGGAGAGAGGGAGGAGGAGGAGGAGAGAGAGAGAGAGAAGGAGAGAAAGGAGAGAAAGGAGAGAGGAGGGAGGAGAAGAGAAGGAGGAGGACAGAGGGAGGAGGAAAAAGAGGGAAGAGGAGAGAGGGAGGAGGAGGAGAGAGGGAGGAAGAGGAGAGAGAGAGAGGGAGGAGGAGGAGGGGAGAGAGGAGGAGGAGGAGAGAGGAGAGGAGGAGAGAGAGAGGAGAGAAGGAGAGAAGGAGAGAGGAGGAGGGGGGAGAGAAAGAGAGGGAGGAGGAGGAGAAGAAGAGAGAGGAGGAGGAGGAGAGGAGTGAAAGAGAGGAGAGAACGAGGAAGGGAGGAGAAGGAGGAGAGAGAGGGAGAAGAAGATGAAGAGAGAGTCACCCTGTTTCTCTCTCTATCACTTTCTCTCTCTCTCCCTCTCTCTCTCTCTCTCTTTTCTCATGTCATCTTTTCTTTCTGTCATGGACGAGACTGTAAACATCTGATCTCCCTCCTCCTCCTCCTCCTCTCTCTCTCTCTCTCTCTCTCTCTCCAGCCATTCCTTCTGTTTGTCTCTCTATCTCCCTCCTTTTCCTCCTTTTCTCTCTCCTCCATTCTCCCTCTGCCTCCCTCTTTCATTTCTCCCCCCTCCTCTCTCTCCTCTCTCTCTCTACCTCCTTTTCTTTTCTTGCCTTTCGCCTTCACAACATGTTCAAATATTAATGCTCTCCTCCACACCGTCTCTCTCTCTCTCTCCTTCTTTTCCCCTCTTTCTTTCACTCCCTCTCTCCTCCCTCCTTCTCTCTCTCTTCTTCTCTCTCTCTTTCTCTCTCTCTCTTTCTCTCTCTTTTTCTCTCAGTCCGTCAGAGCAGCAGATCCACAAACATTTCACTTTCTCAAATCCAACACTGTTAAAAATGTTGTTTTAAAGGAACCTGCCCCTGCCTCTGCACCTGCCTGCCCTGCCTCCTCCTGCACCTGCCTCCTCTGCACCTGCCACCTCTGCACCTGCCACCTGCCTGCCCTGCACCTCTCACTCTGCACCTGCCACCTCTCCTGCTCTCTCTGCACCTGCCTCCTCTGCCTCCTCTGCACCTGCCTCTCCTCTGCACCTGCCTCTGCACCTGCCTCTGCCCCTGCCCTCTGCACCTGCCTCTCCTGCCTCCTCACCTGCACCTGCCTCCTGCACCTGCCTCCTCTGCACCTGCCTCTGCACCTGCCCTGCACCTGCACCTGCCTCCTGCCACCTCTGCACCTGCCACCTCTGCCTCTGCACCTGCCTCCTCTCACCTGCACCTGCTCCTCTGCACCTGCCTCCTCTGCACCTGCCTCCTCTGCACCTGCCTCTGCACCTGCCATTTTACGTTGCATGTTAAACAAATATACAAATCATGATATAAAAGTTACGTATTGCACCTTTAATATTCCCCCACAGGCGTCACCCTGTTGCTCACGCGCTCGCTCGCGCTCGATCACGTTGACGTAATTATGAAACGCAACGTAATTAAAACCCGATCGTTCCTTTGTGTCTCTGATGTGACCCCTGACCCCGCCGCGTGCGTTTTAATCACCTGATCAATTTATTTATTCAATTACCGCACGCGCCACGCACGCCACGCACGCCACGCACGACACGCACGCCACGCACGCCACGCACGCACACCACGCACGACACGCACACCACGCACGCCACGCACACCACGCACGCACGACACGCACACCACGCACGCCACGCACGCCACGCACGACACACACGCAGAGCGGAGGAGCGCGCGGGCAGCAGGTGTGTTTTTCCCCGTGTGAACTTTTGTCTTTTTGTCAGAACTAAACCAGGACTAAACCAGAACTAAACCAGAACTAAACCAGAACTAAACCAGGACTAAACCAGGTCTAAACCAGAACTAAACCGGGACTATAAACAGAAACCAAACCACTGCTGAATAAGGACTAAACAAGGACCAGGTCAGGACTAAAACAGGACTAAACTTGGACTATTAACAGGAACCAAATCATTGTTAAACAAGGACTGAACCAGGTCTTAATCAGGTCTAAACCAGGGACTAACCCAGGTCTAAACCAGGACTAAACCAGGTCTAAACCAGGTCTTAATCAGGTCTAAACCAGGACTAAACTAGAACTGAACCAGGTCTAAACCAAGACTAAACCAGGTCTAAACCAGGACTAAACCAGGACCAAACCAGGTCTAAACCAGGTCTAAACCAGGACTAAACCAGGACTAAACGAGGTCTAAACCAGGTCTAAACCAGGTCTTAATCAGGACTAAACCAGGTCTTAATCAGGTCTAAACCAGGACTAAACCAGGACTGAACCAGGACTAAACAAGGACCAAACCAAGACTAAACCTGGTCTTGATCAGGACTAAACCAGGACCGAACCAGGTCTAAACCAGGACTAAACGAGGTCTAAACCAGGACTAAACCAGGACTAAACCAGGTCTTAATCAGGACTAAACCAGGACTAAACCAGGTCTTAATCGGGACTAACCCAGGACTGAACCAGAACTAAACCAGGTCTAAACCAGATCTAAACCAGGACTTGGTCTTGGTCTGTCTTGGGTGTTTCCTGGAGCGCGTCGTGGTCCGTTCGGTTCGCACTTTGGACTCGGGGGACAATCCGACACCGAGTCACCTCCTCCTCCCGCGCGCGCACCCCCCCCGTGTCCGCGCGTTTTGGAGACGTGTAAAGTGACGGCACGTGGATCTCCGGAGCGCGCAGGTGCCAAACCCGCGCGCGCTCTCCTCCGTCCGAGTCTCCTCCGTGTGTGTCTCCCTCAGCACCTGCGCGCGCGAGACATCATGCCCACGAGGAATGTTTGGGGCATTTCCGCGCGTGGATTTTAACCAGTTTCGCTTTAACGTGGAGATTTAACCACCGGAAACGCGCTGGAGTTTACGAACATTTAACGCAAAGTGGTGTGTCTGCTCTTTTCTGGGGATTTATTGGACTTCGTTTCTTCCGCGGCGCATTTGGAGACGCTGCCTTCTTTCATGTCCCAAAAGGTAAGCGTAAAAAATATAATAAATTCGTTATGCCTGTTTTGAGTTTTACGTAATTTCACGCGTTTCACCTGTTCGCAAACACCGGGGGGGTCATGGATGTCAAAGCGAACGCGACGCACGATCTAAAAAATCCTGTTGCTATTTTTGGCACGAACGCGAAACAACTAAAAATAACCCCGTAGCCGTGGACTTCGTAAAAAACAAAACAAAAAAAACAAAAACGCACGCAACTCAAAGTGACATACCGTGCCCCGTGGTATGTTTGCGTGTAAAATTCCGTACCGTGTGCATCGTTTTTGACAGTGAAAATTGCACGTTTGGTTTCCATTACGCACACACGCACCCAAAACGCACTAATTGATTTTTTGCGCATTGTTTTAAGTTGCAGCGTTGTGTTTTTGCGTGAATGTGTCTCGCGTGGCGGGGTGTATCGTGGGCATGTTCGCGAGGGCATACTTCGGGGATGCGTGCGTGCACCGTGCTGTACTGTGGTCCGTGCTGTGGTCCCCGAGCTTCGTATCGATGAGAGCCGCGAGACGAGGCGCGTTTAGAGGCGGCGTGTTTCCAGCGCCCTCTCGCGGACACATTGAGAAAAAAGGCGAGTGTGATTTCTGTGCGTAGTGTGCCGTAAAACATCATGCAAAAAATGTTCAAGGTTCGATTCTTTCACGTGAACTGGACTTTTTTTTTAGTATCGATACCTGCGGAAAATGAGGATCCAGTGTCGATGTTGGTTTTAGTGTCGATGAGAATCTGATTTTTGATATTTTGGACCAGTGGGTTTAGTCCTGGTTTAGACCTGGTTTAGACCTGGTTTAGTCCTGGGTTGGTTCTGGTTTAGACCTGGTTTAGTCCTGGTTTAGACCTGGTTTAGTTCTGGTTTAGACCTGGTTTGGTTCTGGTTTAGTCCTGGTTTAGTCCTGGTTTAGTCCTGGTTTAGTCCTGGTTTAGACCTGGTTTAGTTCTGGTTTAGACCTGGTTTAGTTCTGGTTTAGAGTTTTTAGACCTGGTTTGGTTTCTGGTTTAGTCCTGGTTTAGTTCTGGTTTAGTCCTGGTTTAGTCCTGGTTTAGACCTGGTTTAGTTCTGGTTGTCTTACAAAAAATGTCAAACAGGTCTCTTTCTTTCTTTCTCTTTCATCTCTCCTCCCTCTCTCCTCTCTTCTCTGCCCCCTCTCTCCCTCCCTCCTTCTCTCTCTCTCCTCTTCTCAATCTCTCCTCCTTCTCTCCCTCCTTCCCTCACTCCTCTCCTCCTTCCTTCTCTCCCCCCTCTCACCTCTCCTCAATCTCTCCTCTCCTCCTTCTCTCACCTCTTCTCCTTCCCTCTCTCCTCCTTCCCTCACTCCTCTCCTTCTTCCCTCTCTCCTCTCCTCCTTCCCTCTCCTGTCCTCCTTCCCTCTCTCTCTTCTCCTCCTTCCTTCTCTCCTCCCTCCTTCCCTCTCTCCTTTCCTCTCTCTCCTCCTTCCTTCCCTCTCTCCTCTCCTCCTTCCCTCTCTCCTCTCCTCCTTCCCTCTCTCCTGTCCTCCTTCCCTCTCCTCTCCTCCTTCCTTCTCTCCTCTCCTTCCTTCTACCCCCTCTTCTCCTAGATCTCTCTCCTCTCCTCCTCTCTCCTCCCTCCTTCCCTCTCTCCTCACTCTCTTTCCTCCCTCCTTCCCTCTCTCCTCCCTCCTTCCCTCTCTCCTCTCCTCCTTCCTTCTCTCCTCTCCTCCTTCCTTCTCTCCTCTCCTCCTTCCTTCTACCCCCTCTTCTCCTAGTTCTCTCTCCTCTCTCTCCTCTCTCCTCCCTCCTTCCCTCTCTCCTCCCTCCTTCTCCTCCTCCCTCTCTCCTCCTCCTCCTCCTCTCTCCTCCTTCCTCCTCTCCTTCCTCTCCTCTCCTCCTTCCTTCTCTCCTCTCCTCCTTCCCTCTCTTCTCTTCTCTCCTCTTCTTCTTTAAAGTCTTTTTCTCTTTCTCTCTGTTCTGATGAACCTGACACAGAATCAGTTCAGACTCGTCGTTCTGCAGCAGGAAACTCCAAACCCCACACGCTCCTTTCTCCGCACATTTACACAAAAAACACAAAAAAACACACATTTTTATGCAACAAATGTCCCGCGTGTTTCTATTTCTGACCAATTTCATCTAAACAACAGGAAAGAGACGCAAAAACTCTCATTTGTTTATGAAAAATACAGAAAAGCTGCTTAAAAATGACAAAAACTCAAAGAAAATGTGACTGTACTGACTCATGTTTCCGAGAGTAAAACCGAGAGATTCCCAGTTTTTGAGTTTGAAATTTTCAAATTCAAATTTTGCGTAAAATAGGAATTTTAATCATTTTATCTTATTTATATTTTTTATATTTTTATAACTGTGACGATTGTCCAAGGTGAATAAATCCTGATCTCGAATGGAGTCTGTGTCTGTCAGAATCTTCTGCCTTAGTCCTGAGTTAGTTCTCGTTTAGTCCTGGTTTAGTTCTGGTTCAGTCCTGGTTTAGTCCTGTTTTAGTCCTGGTTCAGTCCTGTTTTAGTCCTAGTTTAGT
>NW_026571190.1:41076248-41083748 GCF_026225935.1 Boleophthalmus pectinirostris | reverse complement strand
TACTACTGCTACTGCTACTACTGCTACTGCTACTGCTACTGCTGCTACTACTACTGCTACTACTACTACTACTACTACTACTACACTACAGAATTAATGTACTGCAAAATGTACTACTGCTCTGTTTGAGAATATTTTATTGAATTTATCAGTGTTGCCAAGCAGCACTTTGCATTTATTTGATTTTCCCGTTTGTAAAATGTTCAGTCCTGGTTCAGTCTTGGTTTAGTCCTGGTTTAGTCCTGGTTTAGTCCTGGTTTAGTCCTGGTTCAGTCCTGGTTTAGTCCTGGTTCAGTCCTGGTTTAGTCCTGGTTTGTCCTGTTTTACTCCTGTTTTAGTCCTGTTTTAGTCCTGTTTCAGTCCTGGTTCAGTCCTGGTTTAGTCTTGGTTTAGTCCTGGTTTAGTCCTGGTTCAGTCCTAGTTTAGTCCTGGTTTAGTCCTTGTTCAGTCCTGTTTTAGTCCTGGTTTAGTCCTGTTTTAGTCCTGTTTCAGTCCTGGTTCAGTCCTGGTTTAGTCCTGGTTTAGTCTTGGTTTAGTCCTGGTTTAGTCCTTGTTCAGTCCTGTTTTAGTCCTGGTTCAGTCCTGGTTTAGTCCTGGTTTAGTCCTGGTTCAGTCCTGATTTAGTCCTGGTTTAGTCCTGGTTCAGTCCTGGTTTAGTCCTGGTTTAGTCCTGGTTCAGTCCTGGTGTTTAGTCCTGGTTTCAGTCCTGTTTAGTCCTGTTTTAGTCCTGGTTCAGTCCTGGTTTAGTCCTGGTTTAGTCCTGTTTCAGTCCTGGTTTAGTCCTGGTTTAGTCCTGTTTCAGTCCTGGTTTAGTCCTGGTTTAGTCCTGTTTTACTCCTGTTTTAGTCCTGTTTTAGTCCTGTTTCAGTCCTGGTTCAGTCCTGGTTTAGTCCTGGTTTAGTCCTGTTTTAGTCCTGTTTTAGTCCTGTTTCAGTCCTGGTTCAGTCCTGGTTTAGTCCTGGTTTAGTCCTGGTTCAGTCCTGGTTTAGTCCTGGTTTAGTCCTGGTTTAGTCCTGGTTTAGTCCTTGTTCAGTCCTGTTTTTAGTCCTGGTTTAGTCCTGTTTTAGTCCTGTTTCAGTCCTGGTTCAGTCCTGGTTTAGTCTTGGTTTAGTCCTGGTTTAGTCCTTGTTCAGTCCTGTTTTAGTCCTGGTTTAGTCCTGGTTTAGTCCTGGTTCAGTCCTGATTTAGTCCTGGTTTAGTCTTGCTTCAGTCCTGGTTTAGTCCTGTTTAGTCCTGTTTTACTCCTGTTTTACTCCTGTTTCAGTCCCTGGTTCAGTCCTGGTTTTTCCTGGTTTAGTCCTGGTTTAGTCCTGGTTTAGTCCTGGTTTCAGTCCTGTTTTAGTCCTGTTTCAGTCCTGGTTTAGTCCTGGTTTAGTCCTGGTTTCAGTCCTGGTTTTAGTCCTGGTTTAGTCCTGGTTTAGTCCTGTTTTAGTCCTGGTTTAGTCCTGTTTTAGTCGTGGTTTAGTCGTGGTTTAGTTCTGGTTTTAAAGTTTAGTTCTGGTTTTATCTTCAGGTTCGTTCAATAATCCTGAAGTGAAGGTACATTTATCATTAAAATACTGTATTTCCGTCTCGTCCGTCTCTTTGTGCTCGAATCTCCTTCGTCCTGATGAAGCAGCGGCTCTCGTCACAAATCAGAGACCATTGTGCAGGTTCAGTCCGGATCAAACCCGTCATCATCTTCAACGCCGAGCTCCAGACGTGTCGGAAATCAGACTCTAAACGACACTTAAATTAAATCTTGGAGTTTTTGTCGGTTCGTTTTTTTCAGACCGAGAGTTTGTTTTTAAAATGTGTGTCTCAGTTTAACTCTCACATATTCACAAACGCAAAGAGAGGAAGTGTCTTGCCTAAAGAAACGAAAGCAGAATCTGAACCTGACCTGTTTTCATCGAGCGTCGAACAGTTAAAGCCAGAGTACGGAACTTTATAACTAAAAACAGACCAAAACAAATCCGTCAGGTGATGTTTCTGTGACGTGTCGCTCGGGTGGTTTGTTCGGGTTTTGGTTTTGTTTTTGTTTTCCTCTCGGTGGAGGCAGGACGACGGCGCCACCTGCAGTCGCACTTCCTCACCACAGAATCTCAGGTGTGTGAGAGTAAAAAAAGCCCCTCGTCCCGGTTGGAAGACGGCGACAAAACGAATGTTGTTTCGATACCAGAGGATTCAAAATTGCACACGAAGAGAAGAGCAAATGTCAAGGAAAAATCTGGCAAATTCTACTGTAGTGTGCGACAGATTTAAAAAAAAAAATATTTGACGTGATTCACAATGACATCATGTTTCACGATTCTCCGCTGCTGATCTCGCGGTGATTTTAGCAAATTTGTTTGAAGAAAAACAAAAAACCCACCGCTTCAGTCCAGGTTAAAAATGCACTTTAACACGCGTTAGTGACATTTGTACTGAGTAAAATATTGTAAAATATTTTAAAGTAAATATTGTAAAATTTTACCTCATAGTAAAAACATTATTAGCCTGATTCATCAGCCGGTTTCACTTTGTACAAACCGTGTGACCTCGCAGCATTAGGATTTGTTCGCTCGACAGTAGGCGGGTACATTTTTATTTAACCAGTCGCTGCTGTTTGGTCGTGACGTTTGTTCCCACTAACGGGACTAACTGGTGTATTAAGCTTTTCCCAAATCCTGTAGGAAGAAGGACAATAACGTCTTTCCTCTAAAATTCACCAAACATTCTCTTTGTTCCGGCTTTAAATCCTCGATCTGGGGAATCGTTGCCAACACAGAATGTCTGTCTCTTCTCTGATTGGTCAGTGCACAGTTTACAACTTCTGGGGTTTTTGTGAACCATCTATACCAGAGGTGCTCACACTTTTTCATCATGTGAGCTACTTACAAAATGACCAAGTCAAAATGATCTATGCCCCTTTTTTGGACCCTCCCCCACAGTTTGAGAACCTCTTCTTTAAGAGAACTTCCTCTGGCACTTTACACAAAACTGTGAAAAAAGTGAAGGAAGTAGGTAAGATTTTTTAAAGTTCCAAACTGGAGTTTCATTCTTTTCTGGTTTTGCAGTGATATTTACCAGCCTCTGCACGTTTACCAAACCAAACTCACATCGTGACAAACAAAGATGCATTTGTCACTTTTGTTAGACAAACTTCAGCCAAATGTGGCAGTAGGTCTGTTCTGTAGATCCGCTCTATGCTGTAGACCTGCTTTGTGCCAACACTGGAACACAAATTTCGACTGGTTTTTGCTTCACGTTTGGTCTTGCTCTTCTAATCAGCCGCACTGTGGGAGGGGCTTGTGTTGGCTGTACGCAGGAAGGAGCGAGAGCGTGAAAAGGCGAGGGGCGGCGTGCTGACGTGAGGCAGGTGGACAGGTAGGATGTTTAGGAAGTTGAACCTGCCCTGTGATGCACGCTGGTACACGAGGGCACACGCTGTCGCAGACGAGCCGTGCATAGGGAGCGTGTGTGTTTGTGATGCGCCGTAGAGTCTCCGCGGGTTTCAAATGAGCGCACAGGCTGCACTGAGACGCCCCACACGCTCCTGCACCCGCTACAAGTTTATTACCAACAGCAGCGGCCGGAATGAAATATGATCACACTTGTTGAGTGTCAGACCTCGAGTGAGAGACAAGACCGAGTCCAAACACGAGTCCGAGACGAGACACGACGATCTACCCACACGACCTTGGCCATCGACATATTGAGCACCTCTGGTCTAGTGTATTCTGATTCCTGATCTAGTCACTGGACAGAAATGAAGCTGAGTGGAGACATTAGGTGGCGCCAGACTGGCTCATACATTACTGTGTTACAGCAAAAAGCAAAGTGTTAACAGTAATTTGTTACTTTTGTACCGTGTTAAGGCCGATTCATGCTTCATAAGAACATCAAAACTTTATTCCTGCACCCAGATGTGGCCGAAGAAAATCACGTCATTTTGTTGGTCCAGCTCCTGTTGTTCGGTTCTTGTGGTTTGTTCTCGACGCCTCAGAAGAGCAAAACTTTATTGGGCAGTTTGGCCGCGCTGTCCCACATCTTCACTCTGATTGGTTATTTATGTGGCCGTGGTTTATTTATTTCCTCGCCGGTGCGGAGCAAGGAAATAAAAAGGCTGAAATTCCTGGAGGGAGATCGAGGACATTTTAGGATCAGACCAAAATCGGTGTAGAAAAATCTGACATAATCAACGTGACAAGTTTGCAAAAGCCAAAAGGCGGGTCACTAAAAAAAAAGAGCGGTCAGACTGGAGGACGAAAAGACGTTCTTAAGTTCTTATTACGTATGAATGGGCCTCTGGTTATTCGTTTTCACCTCACAGACGTCTGTGTTTTAAACCTTCTTAAAGTGAAGGATGAGTGTTTCTTGTTGAATCTTAAATACCAGGGCAGTGGATGAAGAGATTCTCAGTATTACTCATGTGCCTTTGTGTGTGTGTGTGTGTATAAATGTGTGTGTGTGTGTTTGTATGTAGGAGGAGCGCTGAGTGTGTTACATAATCACATGGAGCCAGGATCTGGAGCTCAGTCAGGTTTTCGAGCAGGTCCCACACACTCAGCTCATCTTCAGACGCGGGGAAACTTTTACACCGAGCGATCTGTAAAATCCACTTTTCAGAGCTTTGATCCGCGTTCTCGCTGTTTCACATTTAGTTGGTTTTATATCAAACGTGATTCTACCGACACAGACGTTCACATCGACAGTCTGGGGTAATAATAGATTTGTTTGGGGTGTTTTGTGGAGCGGGTAAAACCGTTGACTTGCACTAACGTTACTCGACGGCTAAATCGTCCTGTCGATCTGAGCGTCTGAGTTTATTTGAGCAGAATACGACATATGTCCAAATGAACGACGCAGATTCATGTAAATAAGTTGAAATTTGACATACCGCATTTTCCGCGCTATTAGTCGCTTTGGATTATAAGACGTTAAAGGGTCTATTTTTGAACTTTTTTCACAAATAAACTGCGTTATTTGTCTCCAAAACCAAAATGAAAAAACAGATAATGAATCATTTTTTTCAGTTTTCGATTTTGTGTTTAAATGAAAAATGTAAAAAACATAACGGTTTACGTGACGTCCGTGACTGTGATGAAGGACTTTTTCACTGCATATGGACTGAACCAGGACTGATCCAGGTCCAGGACCAGAGCGGGACCAGAGTTTTGACTCCGAGCCTCCGTGGGGTCTGAGCCTCCGGTCTGGTCCCGGCCTGGTCTCGGTCTGGTCCCGGCCTGGTCTCAGTCTCAGCCCTGGTCTCAGTCCTGGTCTCAGTCCTGGTCTCAGTCCTGGTCTCAGTCCTGGTCTCAGTCTCGGTTTCAGTCCCGGTCTCCATCCCGGTCTCAGTCCCGGTCTGGTCCCGGTCTGGTCTCGGCCTGGTCCTGGTCTCAGTCCTGGTCTCAGTCCCGGTCTCAGTCCCGGTCTCAGTCCTGGTCTGGTCTCGGTCTGGTCCCGGCCTGGTCTCAGTCTCAGCCCTGGTCTCAGTCCTGGTCTCAGTCCTGGTCTCAGTCCCGTCCCGGTCTCAGTCCCGGTCTCAGTCCCGGTCTCAGTCCGGTCTCAGTCCCGGTCTCAGTCCCGTCTTGGTCTCTCGGTCTGGTCTCTCGTCTCTGGTCTCCCGTCTGGTCCTGGACCTGGATCAGTCCTGGTTCAGTCCATAGTCACGTAAACAGGAAACGGTCGTTATCTGTTTTTTCCATTTTTCATTTAAACACAAAATTGAAACTTGAAAAAAAAACGAATCATTATCTGTTTTTTCATTTTGGTTTTGGAGACAAATAATGAAGAAAACAGTTGTTTTTTTTATTTTTGTTTTATATGGAAAAATGAATGAACGAACGACACAGATGCTGAAAGACATAGTAGAAACAGATATAATCATTATAAAATATAAAGTTGACTATTTCTGCATTTCACCTATCACGGGTTATTTTTAGAACGTAACTCCTCGATAAACGAGGAAACACTGTAATGAATCTCTACAAATGTAAACAGAAAAACATAACGTTGCTTATTTCGACAGGGCAGCGTGAATCGACAGACGTCTCTGTCGATTTAGTCTGCGGGAGCTCATTTTGACAGAACTTTCCTCTTTAGCTTCAGGGATCAAAAGATCAGCCTCCTCCCGCTTTATTCATCTCAGAAGTGATTCTTGTAATTCTCGTGTGCGTGAAATGAAGCCTGGTAAATGTTTTATTCAGATTCACGTTGAGGATTATTCTCCGTTTAAGCGTCGATTTCCAGCTCAGATTAAAGCAGCTGAGGGACAATGGGACAGTGTGATCAAATTAAACACATGAATGAGTCTGTAGAAGCTCTGAGCCACTGAACAGACCCACGGTTCAGGTGGGCAGGTGAACTCTAACAGCACCTGTCTGTCCCTGTCAGCTGTGTGGACGACAGGGAGGGTCTAAGAAAGAATTAGTCTTGGTTTAGTCCTGGTTAGTCTTGGTTTAGTCCTGTTATTATTACTGTAACGGTCCCAAATATTTATATATTTAATTTCGCGTTTATCTTTATATTTTACTTTGCGCCATCTAGTGGTCAATCACAATGTGGAACAAAGTATAATGGAAAGTTCCGCCCGAACCTAATTACCTGCGCACCTGCTGTCGACGCACTGACATGTGAATATCTCCGGTAAGATGAGGATAAGTCAGATCAAATTTTATAGGAATATCAATGTAAACACGTGTTTATTGTTTTTATTTAGTGTATAACGAAGGAAATTTGAAGCAAGATAAACGATTAGCCCCTCGTGGATGTCAGCCCACGAGGTTTGTGTGCTTTATTTTTGAAAGAAAGAAAAAAAAAAGAAGAAAAAAGAAGAAAAAAAGAAGAAAAAAAAGAAAAGAAAGAAAATCTATCAACTGTGGACGTGTTGAGGCCAGATAAACATCAGCCAATAGAAAACGAGGCTGCCTCATTTTCTATTGGCTGTCAGGTTGTCAATCAAACTCCCTACGTTTCTAAGGTAACTATGCAGCCGTTCTTAGAGGCTTTTTCTAATTGTGGCTCTCGCAGTTCGCATAAAGTTTGTTGCGACGGCGGACGAGAATCCACGACCAGTTCGCCGCAAAAGAACGAAAAGAAGAAGAGAAGGAGAAAAGGAGCGAAGACAAACTGAGGTGATTCTTGGAGATTCCTTCCAGCGATGGCGCGACTGAAGCGGACGAAGGGTCTAAAAACTGAGGTGTCGGTCTCTAAATTATGTCTAGAGGGAAATGTGGAGGAGGAAGGTGGTGTCACACATGCACTGCATTTGAAAAAGGACTGTCGCTGGATTTCTCTTTCCTTAAAAAAATCCTCCATACAACCTTTAAGTTTCATATTTTAAGGTGCAGAGTCGATTTTGATGTTTATTTCTTGTTTTCTTTGCTGCCAGTTCCCACGGGTCGTGAACAAACCCTGTTAAAAAACCTCGTGCTCGTTCCTTGAGGGGCGCTACAATTACTATTTTGAAAGGATTTTGATTGGCGCGTTTCACTTCGGGCTGAGGGCACAAACTTTACTGCGATATCAATGACGTCA
>NW_026571190.1:41063748-41066248 GCF_026225935.1 Boleophthalmus pectinirostris | reverse complement strand
CTACAGAACAGACCTACTGCCACATTTGGCTGAAGTTTGTCTAACAAAAGTGACAAATGCATCTTTGTTTGTCACGATGTGAGTTTGGTTTGGTAAACGTGCAGAGGCTGGTAAATATCACTGCAAAACCAGAAAAGAATGAAACTCCAGTTTGGAACTTTAAAAAAAACAGGTTTAAAAATCTTCCTTCACTTTTTTCACAGTTTTGTGTAAAGTGCCAGAGGAAGTTCTCTTAAAGAAGAGGTTCTCAAACTGTGGGGGAGGGTCCAAAAAAGGGGCACAGAGTGTTTCAGTGCAGTTTGTTTGACTTTGTATTAGGTCGATCTTTATGACTTGTTCATTTTGTAAGTAGCTCACATGATGAAAAAGTGTGAACACCTCTGTCGTAAAGTGTTTCCTGAAGGAGGAGACATTTGTGTCTGATGAACCTTTACACATGTTCATGACTGGTCTGGGTTTCAGGTACAAATCACATTCATTTACATAAAGACAGAATGAATCTTTCCACAATCTAAATTTCTTTCACAATAATAATCTGACCCCCCAATATGTTTATTTTAACACAACATGACTAAATTCTAGGTCATTATTCTTACAAACCATTGCCTAAATTCACATTATGATTAAGGATTTTCTGAACAGAGCAAACTAAAAACCACAAACAAAATACAAAATAAAAAGTGACAAGATTGCTCTGTATATGCAATTTTAACAATACGTTACATTTACACCAAATACCAAGTCCATCAAAACATTCCTTAAAATACCGTAAAGTGCCCATCTCATGTAACATAAATCTTTTCACATTTTATCTTCTGCACATAAACAAGCACAGTTTGGGTTTTGGAACATCCATTACACAATAGTTCTGAAATCTTACAGACCAGGAACTATGAATGTCCGACTATTGCTCCTCCCCCTGCCCGTCCTGAGAAAGCACAGGCTCCGCCCTCCAAACGTGACGTAGGCGACGAGTGAGCCGCCCTTCCTCCGCCGTCTCAGGGAGGGAGGGGGAGACAGACGTGACCCTGACAGTGACAGGAATAAACTTTTATTCATCATGGAGACACAGCGCGTTCAGGTCTTGATGGTGCTTGGACTCGGTCTTGTCTCGGTCTTTAAAAGTCTCGGTCTTGTCTCGATTTCAACCCTCAGACGTCTTGGTCTTGTCTTGGTCTTGACCTTTAAAAGTCTTGGTCTTATCTCGGTCTTGAAGGCGCTTGGACTCGGTCTCGTCTCGGTCTCGTCTCGGTCTCGTCTCGGTCTCGTCTCGGTCTCGTCTCGGTCTCGTCTCGTCTCGTCTCGGTCTTGTCTCAGACTTGAAGGCGCTTGGACTAGGTCTTGTCTCGGTCTTGTCTCGGCCTCGTCTCACTCTTGTCTCGGTCTCGTCTCTCGTCTTCGTCTCAGTCTTGTCTCAAGGCGCTCTAGGTCTTGTCTCGGTCTTGTCTCGGTCTTGTCTCAGTCTTGAAGGCGCTTGGACTAGTCTTGTCTCGGTCTTGTCTCGGTCTTGAAGGCGCTTGGACTCGGTCTTGTCTCGGTCTTGTCTCGGTCTTGTCTCGGTCTTGTCTCTCTTGTCTCAGTCTTGTCTTGGCTTGAAGGCGCTTGGACTCAGTCTTGTCTCAGTCTTGAAGGCGCTTGGACTAGGTCTTGTCTCGGTCTTGTCTCGGTCTTGTCTCGGTCTTGTCTCTCTTGAGGCGCTTGGACTAGTCTGTGTCTCGGTCTTGTCTCGGTCTTGTCTCGGTCTTGTCTCGGTCTTGTCTCGGTCTTGTCTCTTGTCTCTTGCTTGTGAAGGTCTTGTCTCGGTCTTGTCTCGGTCTTGTCTCGTCTTGTCTCGTCTTGTCTCGTCTTGGCTAGTCTTGTCTTGTCTCGGTCTTGTCTCGGTCTTGTCTCGGTCTTGTCTCGGTCTTGCTTGGACTAGGTCTCCTGTCTCGGTCTTGTCTCGGTCTTTGTCTCGGTCTTGTCTCGGTCTTGTCTCAGTCTGTCTTGGTCTTGAAAGGCGCTTGGACTCTCGGTCTTGTCTTGTCTCGGTCTTGTCTCGGTCTTGTCTCGGTCTTTAAAAGTCTTGTTCCAAAGCAGTAATCCTGTATCTCCATGGAGACAAGAAAAGTTACACGTTGCATCTTTAAAGACAAAAACACTGTACGAAAACAAACACATATTTCAGTTTTTTTTAATGTTTTTTTTGTGTGTGTGTGTGTTTTTTTTTTTTTTCGTGTCTTGTCACATGTTAAAAATGAACTTCCTGACGCGGAGACGATCACCGAGGAGTTAAAAGAATAAAAATATAAAAATATAAAAATATAAAAATATAAAATGGCCGTGGCCCAGTTGTGGTGGTGCAGACGCGTGAGGAGCTCCCACGAGAACAGAAACAAAAACACTCAGGAGGATTTAAAACAGACGACAGGAGCTGCTGATGAACGCAGGGACGCACCTGTCGCTCACAACACACACACACACACACACACACACACACACACACACAACACACACACACACA
>NW_026571190.1:41013059-41051684 GCF_026225935.1 Boleophthalmus pectinirostris | reverse complement strand
GAGAGGTTTAAATGCTGCTCTGTGATTGGCTGAGAGGTTTAAATGCTGGGCTGTGATTGGCTGAGAGGTTTAAATGCCGGGCTGTGATTGGCTGAGAGGTTTAAATGCCGGGCTGTGATTGGCTGAGAGGTTTAAATGCCGGGCTGTGATTGGCTGACACAGACGGTTAAACGCTCGACTTCGTGGGTGGATTTTCGCGTTATCTTCAAATCCCGTTTAAGTGTTTCTCCGTTTATTCCCACGTGACGTCAGGAAATCCCATTTAAACCCTCTCTCTCTCTCTCTCTCTCTCTCTCTCTCTCTCTCTCTCTCTCTCCTCCTCTATCGTTTATCTCCTTCACTCCTTCCTCCGTCCTTCACTCTTTTTCATCTCCTTGTCTCTCTCTCCTCCCCTTCCTTCTGCTTCGTTTCTCTTCTCTCGATCTGTTTAGCTCTGTTTATCCTCCTCCTCCTCTCAGTCGCTCTCTCTCTCTCTCTGCTCTCTCTCTTCCACCCCCTCACTCTCTCACTCCTCCTCTCCTTTATCTATCTGTTTTTCTCCATCCTCTCTTCTTCCCGTACTCAATTTAATATTGGATTTTTCAATAAAAGTTTCACGGTCAGAGCTCCTCACATGAATGACTCAATCCCCCTCTCTCTCTGTCTCTCTCTCTTTCTTCTCTCCGTCTGTCTCTCTCTCCGTCTGTCTCTCTCTTCTTTTATCTCCCTCCAGCCTTCCTGTTTCTTTCTTTTCTTTCTCCCTCCGTCCTCCTCTTCTCCCTCTCTCCATCCTTCCCCTGTCTGTCAGTCTTTCTCTCCTCCTCTTTCTCCCTCTATCCTCCCTCTATCTGTCACATTTTCTCTTCTACTCTCTCTCTCCTCCCACTGTCTCTCTCTCTCTCTTCGTCTCTCTCTCTCTCTCTCTCTCTCTCTCTCTCTGTCTGACTCTCTTCTCTCCGTCTGACTCTCTCTCCGTCTGTCTCTCTCTCTCTCTCCGTCTGACTCTCTTCGTCTCTCTCTCTTCTCTCCATCTGTCTCTCTTTCTCCGTCTGTCTCTCTCTCTCTCCATCTGACTCTCTCTCTTCTCTCTGTCTGTCTCTCTCTCTCTTCTCTGTCTGACTCTCTCTCCGTCTGTCTCTCTTTCTTCATCTCTCTCTCTCTCTCCGTCTGTCTTTCTCTCCTCTCTGTCTCTCTCTCTCTGTCTGACTCTCTCTCTTTCTCGTCTCTCCTCTTCTCTCTTCTTCTCCTCTCCGGTCTGTTTCTCTCTCTCTGTCTGTCTCTCTCTCTTCTCTCCGTCTGTCTCTCTCTCTTCTCTCCATCTGACTCTCTTCTCTCCGTCTGTCTCTCTCTCTCCTCTGTCTCTCCTCTCTCTCCGTCTGTCTCTCTCTCTTCTCTCCGTCTGTCTCTCTCTCCTCTGTCTCTCTCGTCTCTCCTCTCCCCTTCCCTCTCTCTTCATCCTCCTTCTCTCTTTCTCTTCCTCCTCTCTCTTGCTCCTTATCTGCTCCCTCTCTCCCCCTCCCCCCTCTGTCTCTTCCTCCTCTCTCTCTCCGTCTCTCTTCCTCCTCCTCCCTCTCTCTCCTTCAATCTTCCTCTTCCCTTTCGCTCCTTCTCTCTCTTCCTCCTGCCTCTCTCTCCGTCTCTTTCTCTCTCCCTCCTCCCTCTCTCTCCTTCTCTCTCTTCCTCCTCCCTCTCTCCTTCTCTCTCCTCCTCCTCCCTCTCTCTCTTTCTCTCTCTTCCTCCTCCCTCTCACTCCTTCTCTCTCTCTTCCTCCTCTTTCTCCTTCTCTCTCTTCTTTCTCTCTGTCTTATTCCCTCTCTCCCTCCTCCCTCTCTCTTCATCTCTCTTCCTCTTCCCTTTCGCTCCTTCTCGCTCTTCCTCCTCCCTCTCTCCTCCCTCTCTCTTTCTCCTCCCTCCCTCTCTCTCTCCCTCTGTCTCCTCCCTCTCTCCTCTCCTCCCTCTTTCTCTTCTCTCCTCTCTCTCTCTCTCCTCCCTCTTTCTCCTCCTCCTCCTCCTCCTCCCTCTCTCCTCTCTCCTCCCTCTCTCTCCTCTCTCTCTCTCCCTCTCCTCCTCCCTCTCTCCTCCTCTCTCTTCCCTCCTCCCTCTCTCTCTCCTCCTCTCTCTCCTCTCCTCCTCTCTCTCTCCCTCTCCTCCTCCTCTCTCTCCTCCCTCTCTCCTCCCTCTCTTCCTCCTCCCTCTCTCTCTCCTCCCTCTCTCTCTCTCTCCTCTCTCCTCCTCCTCTTTCCTCCTCTCTCTCCTCTCTCTCCTCCCTCTCTTCCTCCTCCCTCTCTCTCCTCCCTCTCTTCCTCCTCCCTCTCTTCCTCCTCCCTCTCTTTCTCCTCCCTCTCTCCTCCCTCTATCTCCTCCCTCTCTTCCTCCTCCCTCTCTTCCTCCTCCCTCTCTCTCTCCTCTCTCTCTCTCTCCTCCTCTCTCTCTCCTCCCCCTCTCTTTCTCTCTCTCTCTGTTTTTAATCTGACCTTCCACAAACTTTTTTTCGTCAGTATTTGTTGTTTTTGTTGTTTCTATCTTGTCACCCCGGCAACAGCTGAACATTCCGCCCTAGACAAACATACAGAACCTCCTCGGCGTGACGTCAGAAGCGTCTCATTGTCTTCAGTTTGATTTGAATGTTTAGCGAGACGATCAAATCATCGTCTTTGTGACACAGAAATGTTTTACTCGGTACAAATGTGAGTATCGCATTACAAACCTTTTTTCACTTTTTTTTTTTTTTTTTTTGAAGTGGTGGGTTTTGGTTCATACAAATTCGCTAAAATCACGGCGACATCAGCAGCGGTGAAACAGCGGAGACGCCCGTGTAGACCGTCAGGTGACCGCGAGCAAAAGGACCGACGCACAACTCCACGAACGCCCAGGGCTCTCTCAGGGGCGGAAAAAGACTCTAGTTCTAGTCCAAGATTAGTCCTGGTTTAGTCCTGGTTTAGTCCTCGGTTCAGTCCTGGTTTAGTCCTGGTTTAGTCCTCGGTTCAGTCCTGGTTCCTGGTTTAGTCCTGGTTTAGTCCTCGGTTTTCCTGTTTAGTCCAGTCCTGGTTTAGTGGTTAGTCCTGTTAGTCTGGTTTAGTCCTGTTCAGTTCAGTCCTGGTTTAGTCCTGGTTTAGTCCTGTCCTTCAGTCCTGGTTTAGTCCTAGTTCAGTCCTGGTTAGTCCTAGTTAGGTCCTGGTTTAGTCCTGGTTTAGTCCTGGTTAGTCCTGGTTTAGTCCTGGTTAGTCTTTCAGTCCTGGTTTAGTCCTGGTTCAGTCCTGGTTTAGTCCTGGTTAGTCCTGGTTTAGTCCTGGTTTAGTTCAGTCCTGGTTTAGTCCTGGTTTAGTCCTGGTTTAGTCCTGGTTTTAGTCCTGGTTAGTCCTTTAGTCCTGGTTTGTCCTGGTTTAGTCCTAGTCCTTGGTTTAGTCCTGGTTTAGTCCTGGTTTAGTCCTGGTTCAGTCCTGGTTTAGTCCTGGTTTAGTCCTGGTTTAGTCTGGTTTAGTCCTGGTTTAGTCCTGGTTTCAGTCCTGGTTTAGTCCTGGTTTTAGTCCTGGTTTAGTCCTGGTCCTAGTTAGTCCTGGTTTAGTCCTCTCAGTCCTGGTTTAGTCCTGGTTTAGTCCTGGTTCAGTCCTGTTTAGTCCTGGTTTAGTCCTGGTTTAGTCCTTTTAGTCCTGGTTAGTCCTGGTTTAGTCCTGGTTTAGTCCTGGTTAGTCCTGGTTTAGTCCTGGTTAGTCCTGGTTCAGTCCTGGTTTAGTCCTGGTCCTCGGTTCAGTCCTGTTGGTTCAGTCCTAGTTTTCCTGGTTTAGTCCTGGTTTAGTCCTAGTCCTGGTCAGTCTGGTTTAGTCCTGGTTTAGTCCTGGTTTCAGTCCTGGTTTAGTCCTGATTCAGTCCTGGTTTAGTCCTGGTTTAGTCCTAGTTTAGTTCAGTCCTGGTTTAGTCCTGGTTCAGTCCTGGTTTAGTCCTGGTTTAGTCCTCAGTTCAGTCCTGGTTTCAGTCCTGGTTAGTCCTGGTTCAGTCCTGGTTTAGTCCGTTTAGTCCTTTAAGTAGTCCTGGTTAGTCCTGGTTAGTCCTGGTTAGTCCTGGTTTAGTCCTGGTTCAGTCCTGGTTTAGTCCTGGTTCAGTAGTCCTAGTTCAGTCTGGTTTATCCTTTTAGTCCTGGTTTAGTCCTAGTCCTGGTTAGTCCTGGTTAGTCCTGGTTAGTCCTGGTTCAGTCCTGGTTCAGTCCTGGTTTCAGTCCTGGTTTAGTCCTGTCTGGTTAGTCCTGGTTTAGTCCTGGTTTAGTCAGTCCTGGTTTAGTCCTAGTTTAGTCCTTTAGTCCTGGTTTAGTCCTGGTTTAGTCCTGGTTAGTAAGTCCTGGTTCAGTCCTGGTTTAGTCCTGGTTTAGTCCTGTTTAGTCCTGGTTAGTCCTGGTCAGTCCGGTTTAGTTTTAGTCCTGGTTTAGTCCTCGGTTCAGTCCTCGGTTCAGTCCTTGTTTAGTCCTGGTTCAGTCCTGGTTAAGTCCTGGTTTAGTCCTGGTTTAGTTCATATTCGACACAAAAGTTCATCATCTTCAGTATTTTGTTTTTTGTTGAGATTAAATTAAAAGTGCTGCAATAATAATGTAAAGTTTTACATTATTTACAACACAGTAATATTGTCATGTAACTAATTACTCTGAAATTAAGTCATAAATAAATAAAACATTTAATTTTTAAAGTCACTTGTATCATCCTCTTCGTCTGTTTAATCCAATGATGTCATCGCTCAGTCAGAATAAAATAAACCCGACTCTCACTTGGCGCGGTGATATTTACACAGTTTCTGTCTCCGTGGAGAATGTCCCGGAGTGTGGCTTTAACTTTCCGTTGCCGTGGAATCGTGCGGGTGACGCCTCCTGAAAAGTGACTCAGACTTTAACAACAACAGGATGTAGTTCAATTAAATCGTTGCTCTTGTGACACTAAAAACAAGAAGAGAATTTTTAAATATCTCTGAATTTCTCGCTTTGAATTTTTTTAAAACTCTGAACTATGTTTCAGATTCCAAATAAAAATGTCGCCTTTTAAATATTCTGCACAAATATTTCCAAGCGCTCAGATGCAACGGACAAAATTCAAAGTGTGAAATTCGCAGTGAAAAAAAAAAAAAAAAATCGCAGCAAAGATCCAAGACGCCGAGGCAGAAGCATCGATCCAAAGTGAGACGATCAAATTTAGTAACGAACAAGAAATGATGCAGTGAATTAATTAAATTTGATTGGTCAGAATTTGCCTCATCAAAACCTCATTTTCTCTTTTATTTTATTTTATTTTTTTTGTGTAAATCCCACCCAAAGATGAGAAAGGTACAGAAGATCATTTGTCGCATCAGATTTTTAATTTTAAATATCGCGTTGAATTGTTTAACTCTGAAAAAAGAAATATTTTTATTCAGAATTTTATTTGTGAAATTTTAAGTGTATTTTTTTCAATATGTTTCTAATTTTAAAAAAAACAACAACTTTTAAATATTCAGCACAAACATTTTCAAACCTTCAAATTACCTCAAGTCTCTGTCTCGATGTTTCTGTCTCGGCATCTTGGATTTTTGCTGTGAATTTTTCCACTGCAAATTTTACACTTTGAATTTAAACTCTGAATTTTGCACTTTAGACCTGGTTTAGTCCTGTTTAGTCCTGGTTTAGTCCTGTTTTAGTCCTGGTTTAGTCCTGGTTTACTGGTTTAGGTTTAGCTGGTTTAACTTTAGTCTGGTTTAGTCTGGTTTAACCTGGTTTACTGGTTTATCCTGGTTTAGTCTGGTTTAGACCTGGTTTTTTGGAGCTGTTTAGTGGTTAGTCCTGGTTTAGTCCTGGTTTGGAGCTGGTTTAGTCCTGGTTTAGTCCTGGTTTAGTCCTGTTAGTCCTAGTTTTAGTCCTGGTTTAGTCCTGGTTTAGTCCTGGTTTAGTCCTGGTTTAGTCCTGGTTTAGTCCTGGTTTAGTCCTGGTTTAGTCCTGGTTTTAGTCCTGGGTTTAGTCCTGGTTTAGGACCTGGTTTAGTCCTGGTTTGGTCCTTTTGGAGCTGGTTTAGACCTGGTTTTACCTGGTTTACTGGTTTAGTCCCTGGTTTAGTCCTGGTTTAGTCCTGGTTTAGACCTGGTTTAGTCTGGTTCCTGGTTTAGTCCTGGTTCAGTTTAGTCCTAGTTCCTGGTTTAGTCCTGGTTTGGAGCTGGTTTAGTCCTGGTTTAGACCTGGTTTTAGTCCTGGTTTAGTCCTGGTTTAGGTTCTAGTCCTGGTTTAGTCCTGGTTTAGTCTGGTTTAGTCCTGGTTTGGAGCTGGTTTAGTCCTGGTTTAGACCTGGTTTGTCCTGGTTTAGTCCCTGGTTTAGTCCTGGTTAGACCTGGTTTTGGTTTTAGTCCTGGTTTAGTCCTGGTTTAGTCCTGGTTTAGTCCTGGTTTCCTGGGAGTCCTGGTTTAGACCTGGTTTAGTCCTTAGGTTTAGTCCTGGTTGTAGTCCTGGTTTATGGTTTTCCTGTTTGGGCTTGGTTTAGTCCTGGTTTGGTTTAGTCCTGGTTTAGTCCTGGTTTGGAGTTTAGTCCTGGTTTGGAGCTGGTTTAGACCTGGTTTAGTCCTGGTTTAGACCTGGTTTAGTCCTGGTTTAGTCCTGGTTTGAAGCTGGCTCAGTGTCTGTCAATTAGTAAAATTACCGGCAAAAAGAAAAAAAAAGGGATTTAGCCCAAAATGTGAAAAGTTAAATCCCTCTGTGTAATCCATTTATTTCAACAAAGTAACTGTAATCCAATTACCGCTCACTGAAACAGTAACTGTAACTGAATACAGTTACTCATCATTTGTACTCTGATTACTCCAGTACATGTAATCTGTTACTCCACAACACTGAGCACCGTCCACATATGGAGTCTCAAAACCTTCTGATATAAAGTAAGTCTGAGTTGTAAAAGAATCTTCGCGTTTGTGTCAATAAACAAAACTCAGAGACGGTTTAGTCACAGATCAGATTTTTCTCTCACAGTCTAAAGCTTCATTAAACTAAATAAATAGTTGTTGTGTGTATTTTGTGTTTGCAGATAATAACTCGTGTGTAGATTAAATAAGTCTGTGTAAACTTTACTGTTGCTTGGTAACAGTTTCCTGCGCGTATGTCAGACCAGAGACATTCATACACACTCTGCTCTCCGCTGTGACGCCTGAACCCGCTGGATTATTCGGAATTTGTGATTTTAATGCTCGATCTCCCCCTTCAAACACAAACTGAACACAGAAACTATGTCCACCGTTTGTGCCGCGGAAAGTTTTGCTTGTGCTGCTTTAGTTTTGGAGATATTAACGATTGTTTTAAAGGTCAAACTGGGGTCAGCAGCCTCCAGGAAATGTCAGAATCAATCGTTCGGTCCGTCGTTCGTGCTTCGTTTGTGCTGCAGAAGGTTTAGTTTGTGTGATTGTGGTTCTTAAGATGTCAGCAGTTTGATGACCCCTGATTTATAGAAACAGATGATGCGCTGCTGAAAACTGCGCCGGTGAAATGTGGAGAACCGTGGACCTGGACCCTGGGCTTCACTAGGACCAGTTGCTGACTATCATCACATCATTTACCGTATTTTCCGGGCTATGGGACGCGCTCTTAAAGGTTGTATAGAGGATTTGTTTTAAGGGAAGAGAAATACAGCGACAGTCCTTGTGCGCGTTCAGAATTACTGTTGAAGTTTCCTGTCTAGAAGTAATTCAGCGACCGACGCGTCAGTTTTTAGACCCTTCGTCTGCTTCGGTCGCGCCATCGCTGGACGAGATCTCCAAGAATCACCTCAGTTTGTCTTCGCTCCTTTTCCTCTTCTCTTCTTCTTTCAGCGACCTCAAAAACCGACTTTCTTTTGCGGCGAACCAGTCGTGGATTCTCGTCCGCCGTCGCGACAAACTTTGTGCGAAAAGCGAGGAAGCGACAGTTCGAAAAAGCCTCTAAGAACCGCTGCGTAAACCACGTAATCCCCGCGCTCCGACGAGTCAGTTACACTAGGGAGTTTGATTGACAACCTAACAGCCAGTAGAAAATGAAGGAGCCTCGTTTTCTATTGGCTGATGTTTATCTGGCCTCAACACGTCCACAGTTGATAGATTTTCATTCTTTTTTTTTTTTGGTCATCATAATTACAAAGCTGCTGCTGCGTCTCTGTAATGGTATTTTAATCTTTCACTGACAGTTTGAAACAAAAAAAAAATCCTCCATACAACCTTTAAGCCTCTAACCGCATCAAAAAACAACAATCCAGAGCGCCCTATACATGAATCCATTCGGGTGTCGCAGTACGACTTCAGTAAACTACAAAGCCACAAACACACACGGAGCAGACGGCGACCGCACGGCGAAACACACCCACAGACACACTCATCACTCCACGCCGACGACGAACGGAACGGAGGAACGAACCGAAAAAGCGACGAGCGCGACGTGCCGCTTCTAGACACGACTGAACAACCGAGTCACTGCGAACACGCCGACAATCCAGCGACAGACACTACTCCCTACACGCCACAACTGAACAAAGCCCAGAGTCACCGTGAACGAACAAACAAACAAAACCACTCACCCATCACACTGTTGGGTTTCCTTTAAAGTCCCACGCGGTTTATTTGTGAAAAAAGTTAGAAAATAGACCATTTAACGACTTATAATCCAGAGCGACTAATAGCCCGGAAAATACGGTATTTAAAAAACTAAATGAAGCGAATCACACGTTCACTTACTTCATATATTTGTTTAATAATCATTAGCTACTGTTCAATAACTACACATGGATGGATCCGCGGCGGGTCTGAGCTCTGGTTCACGGGTCTTTCGCGTCCAAACAGACGTGTCCAGCGTGTTTGTGTCGCTGCGGTCTGGCTTATATTTGCTATCACAGGAGTATTTGTGAAGGTGTGGTGATATGATCCGCCCATAACTCAGTGAAATATGATTGGCTGAGACAACTGTCAATCTCAAACTCATCCCCACACTGACTTGAGGTGCTCGGGTCTTCGTTCCAGCCACTGAAGGTCCTGCAGGTGTTTCTTTAGTTCAGTATCTGCAGGGGGAGTCACTGATTTACCCAGATACCACTGGAAGAAAAACTGTGATTGGTCCATTTCATTCCATTAAATTAACCCTTTGTTCCCCAAGAAATATCAGTCCAAGTTTAAAACACTGATCTAGAAATTATGACTAGTGTCGTGTTTATTACTCACTGAATAAAAATATATTAGTAGTACAAAAATATTGTTTTGTTGGGTGAGGATTCCCTCTGCCGGTAACTACACTAAAAGTCGTCATCCGCATGTTTCCAAACGTTTTCCGGTAAGCGTGAATAGAGCAGCAGTGCACTTTTTCATAGCCTGGTCCATCAGCCGGTTTCATTTTGTGGAAACCGTCTGACCTCGCAGCATTAGGATTCTTTCGCTCGATGGTAGGCGGGTACTTTGTATCATTTAACCAATCGCTGCTGTTTGGTCATGACGTTTGTAGTGCCGTAGGACAATAACGTCTTTCCCCTTGATTAAATTCGCCAAACATTCTTTGTTCCGGCTTTAAATCCTCGATCTGGGGAATCGTCACCAACACAGAATGTCTGTCTTCGTCTACGTCCATCTCGACGTTTTGTTTACTGTTGTGCTGTTCCACAAAAGGGACACAGACGGACGCTTGAGTTTGACGTCATGACTTCACAGCTCACAGCTGATTGGCCGGTGTGCATCTACAACTTCCGAGGGTCTTTTAAACCGTCTAGAGCACAGGTGTCAAACATACGGCCCGGGGGACAGATCCGGCCCTCCAAGACCTTTAATCTGGCCCTCGTCTGATTTTCTAATAAAATATTTTAATTATATTTTCTATTAAAATCGTGTTAATTTTCTGTGGTGTTTATCACAGCAGCGTCTCCAGCGTCTCTGTACGTGGCCCCTCCCACCAGAGCAGCACAAATGAAGACTTGTCTCTTTCCAAACGCTCTTAAAGGACGATCGTTTTGACTGTTGACCGTGACACCCTCATCAGAAAAATGTCACACATGAGAAAAGTGGAGCCGAGTGCAGGATTTTACAACAAAAATGGACTTATTCCTGTTTACAGACAAGTTCATGTTAAAACTTTGTGTTGAAATTGTATTTTTCTTAAAGTTTCAGGTTGTTCATAATATTATAATATTTTGTAAAAGAAAGAGTTCATCAATTAAAAAAGATTTGTGTAATAGATTTGTGTTTCTCTGCACAAATATTAGAATTTATTGTTATTTTTGGGTTTATATGACATGAGTTATGTTAGTTAGTTTATGCAGATTAGTGCAGATAGTAATAATAATGATGATCATTTTAATATAAAAACATTAATGATTAATCGGTAATCGATCGTTAATTCAGGTTAGGTTAAGTTGCTTTATTCGTACCTGTAGGTAAATTTACTTTGCAGATTTTAGAGGCAGGTTCCACATTTCACGTTTCATTCATCCACAAAACACGTATAAAAACACAATTACAAAATAAAGTGTTAAATAAAGAAGCTCCAGTGCAGAACGGTTTGTTCCATGAACAATTAGTTAAATTAATCCATCACGCTTGGCTAAAATCCCAATAAATATTAAATATGTTATATGTTAATTCTCCTGACGATCGATTAAGAAAATGTAATCAAATGTCCATCCCTAATATGAAGAGCGCTGCTGCTGGTAACTGTACTGGAAGTCGTCATCTACATGTTTCCAGACGTTTTCCGTCAGCGTGAAGAGTTTAGGAATGTTTCAATACGACAGATCAGTGTCGCCGTGGATCTGATTTGGTAAAGAGAATCGCACCAGTGCACTTTTTCACAAAGCTGCAAACGCGGGAGGAGGATTTTTATAAAAGAGACGAGCTCCGCCCTGACAGATCCACTCGTCTCGGTAAAGTTTGGTGAAAGCAGTTTGGTGTTTCTTTCAGGTAAAATAAAACACGATGAGCTGTTTTAGTGAAATATCTCGTCTAACGCACTTCGATTTATAATGTAAACTCCACATTCCCACCTCATTCCAAATAAAACATTTATTCCGCTTTAAAAAGACCATGTAAACACTTAATTCCTAATGATTATTCAGAATTAAACTTAAATCTGAATTAAGTGGGTGGTTTATTCCGATTTTAAAACAGAATTAATTTATTCCGTGACCATGTAAATAGGGTGACCATATTTCTGTTTGTGAACTTTATCGGGTTTGGGGCCTCGACACTGAGCTACTCTCACCTCGCAACCTGTGCACACCTCCCACTTGTCTCGACCGGGACGAAAACTGAGAATTTTTTGTTCAAGTTAGTGATGTGTCCCCCGTGCCGAGGCTTCGAAGCGTGTGCCGAGTAATCCAGGAAGTCTTTAATCAGGGACGTACGTGGTGACGGTCGAAGTCTCGTGAACCGTCCGCACCACGTGACGACTTCGGGAAGTGGTTCGCGGATTTGGTGCGATTCGAAACACAAGGACCAAAGAAACGCAACGGATTCTCCCAAAACATTTTGTGGTTTTGGGTTATTATGAGTTTGGTACATTCTATTTGAGATTCTTTTTTTTTTTTTTTTTGCGATGGAGCAAGAAAAATAATATTTTCCCCTGTTTGGAAACATTTTGAGCTGATATCTCTTTATAAGGTTTATAGTAATAATGATGTCATTAAATAAACAATATCACTAAATACACACATTTGACAACACGCTGTTTCCATGCTCTAATATATAAAAAAAAAATTCTCCATGTGACAAAGTGGGCCTTTGTCTTATTTTAAACTCACCTTAATTTATGTTAACCATTTTGATTTTGGAAAGACACCTTTTGCTTTGCTTTACCTGGAATTGTTACTCACCTGGGGGAGGTACTTCCTGTGGGCGGAGTATAAAAGGCAAGCAGGTGTCACTAATTAGGGGAAGACTTCTGTGCAGGTATTTGGTGTTTTGCTTTGAGTTACTTATTTTTTGTCTATTTGTATTTTTGTTGGTTAAACCCAGAAGTCTGTTTTTTAAAATAAGTTTTGTCTGCGTAAGACACCTGCCTCCTACTTCGACCACTTTGGCCATTTTCCCCACACTCCATTTTCCAATTTGTTTCTACTTTTTCTTTTAACCTGACCGTTATATCATGAACACAGACTCCATGTTCATAAAATCACAATTTATTTTGAAATCACAAACATTTAAATATTTAATCGTCCATTTGTTCAGTATAAATCTTTCTTTCTCTTTTTTACTAGACGCCTGTTCTGCCTGTTGTTCTCTGTTCTGTTGTTTTTACTGTAACTTGTCTTTCAAACTGAAATGTCGGTTCCTGGTCTCTGATTTTATAAAATACATTTCCCCAAAAAATGTGACTCATACTCCGGTGCCACTTATATCCACTGTTGGGAAGGTGACTTTTAAAATGTAATCCCCTACAGATTACAGATTACACACCCCAAAATGTAGTTTGTAACATAATCCATTAAATTACTTCAAGTGAGTAATGTAATCTGAATACTTTGGATTACTTGATTTTCTGTAGAGAAGCAAAGACGAGGAAATCATTACATAAGATGTTTTTTAGGCCTGGTTTAGACCTGGTTTAGGTCTAATTTGGTCTAATTTAGGTCTAGTTTAAATCTAGTTTAGTCCTGGCTTTAGTCCTGGTTTAGTCCTGGTTTAGTCCTGGTTTAGTCCTGGTTTAGTCCTGGTTTAGTCCTGGTTTAAGTCCTGGTTTAGTCCTGGTTTAGTCCTGGTTTAGTCCTGGTTTAAGTCCTGGTTTAGTCCTGGTTTAGTCCTGGTTTAATCCTGGTTCAGTCCTGGTTTAGTCCTGGTTTAATCCTGGTTTAGTCCTGGTTTAGTCCTGGTTTAGTCCTGGTTTAGTCCTGGTTTAGTCCTGGTTTAGTCCTGGTTTAAGTCCTGGTTTAGTCCTGGTTTAGTCCTGGTTTAATCCTGGTTTATCCTGGTTTAATCCTTTAATCCTGGTTTAGTCCTGGTTTAATCCTGGTTAGTCCTGGTTTAATCCTGGTTTCAGTCCTGGTTTAGTCCTGGTTTAGTCCTGGTTTAGTTTAATCCTGGTTTTAGTCCTGGCTTTAGTCCTGGTTTAGTCCTCCTGGTTTAGTCCTGGCTTTAATCCTGGTTTAGTCCTGGTTTAATCCTGGTTTAGTCCTGGTTTAGTCCTAGTCCTTTAGTCCTGGTTTAGTCCTTGTTTAGTCCTTTAGTCCTGGTTTAGTCCTGGTTTAATCCTGGTTTAGTCCTGGTTTAGTCCTGGTTTAGTCCTGGTTTAGTCCTGGTTTAGTCCTGGTTTAGTCCTGGTTTAATCCTGGCTTTAGTCCTGGTTTAGTCCTGGTTTAGTCCTGGTTTAGTCCTGGTTTAATCCTGGTTTAGTCCTGGTTTAGTCCTGGTTTAGTCCTGGTTTAGTCCTGGTTTAATCCTGGCCGATCGTGCGTGTGTTTGTCAAAACCAGTAAAAGTCGGACAGACCAAAAACACTTTATTTTATTTCCACGTGTCTTTGCTTCACTCCGCTGACGTGAACAGATCCTCCCGCGTCCTTAAATTTGCCAAGAACAGGTGAAGTGTTACAAATTGAATTCAGAATTAATTAATTTGGAACCGGAATTAAATCAGAATTAAAAAAAACATCATGTAAACTTGGCCGTTGTTCTTATTTTCCATCCAGCTCTGGTTTTATGATCCGCTGTCAGTTTGGCTTCTGGTGACGAGCGTCTGTTTTCCTAAATCTACTTTCCACGTGCGTAAATGAGAAATATGCTAATGTTGTTATCACTAAATGAAATGTATATAAATGTGACTTTATGGGTTTATCTTCTCGAACGACTCGGCAAATGGAAAAGTAAAGCGACGTACAGGCTCCGTCAGCAGAGTTCAACCTGGACTTACTCTGTAAAATCTGCTCTGACGCTGACACTCTGCAGCTGATCTTATTCATATTCTCTGCAGGTGTGATGCTAACTGGAGGCACTGCTCTGTCAGAAGCTCTTTTAGACTTTAATCTGAGTTTTATTTTAGCAGAATCTGACCAGAAAGAACCGATGTAGCTCAAACTCCAACAGGTGACGTGCAGAATCCTCAGGTGGAGTTTGTATTTCTCTGTAATTCTTTGTCTGTCCACGTGAAACATAAACACAGAGTTCAGCGTCTTTTCTGTCAGGACAAATAAACAAGAATTATATATATATTTCATTCAACTATTTTCTTCATTATTTGTCTCCAAAACCAAAATGAAAAAAAAAAAAAAACAGATAAAGATTTGCTTTTTCAGTTTTCGATTTTTTGTTTAAATGAAAAATGGAAAAAAAAAACAACAACCAGATAACGGACGTTTCCCGTTTACGTGACGTCCGTGACTGTGATGCCGAACTTTTGCACCGCGTACGGACTGAACCAGGACTGAGCCAGGTCCGGGACCAGAGCGGGACCAGACCGGGACCAGAGCGAACTCTGAGCCTCCGCGGGGTCCGAGCCTCAGCTTTGAGCTCCGGTCCTGCTGTGGGCTCTGAGCCTCCGGTCTGGTCGGTCTGGTCTCAGGTCTCGGTCTGGTCTCGGTCTCAGATCCAGTCTGGTCTCTGTCTCAATCCCGGTCTGGTCTCGGTCTCAGTCCCGGTCTGGTCTCGGTCTCAGTCCCGGTCTGGTCTCGGTCTCGGTCCCACTCTGGTCTCGGTCTCAGTTCCAGTCTGGTCTCGGTCTCAGTTCCAGTCTGGTCTCGGTCTCGGTCCCACTCTGGTCTCGGTCTCAGTTCCAGTCTGGTCTCGGTCTCATTTCCAGTCTGGTCTCGGTCTCAGTTCCGCTCTGGTCTCGGTCTCAGTTCCAGTCTGGTCTCGGTCTCATTTCCAGTCTGGTCTCGGTCTTAGTTCCGGTCTGGTCTCGGTCTCAATCCTGGTCTGGTCTCCAGTCAGTCCTGGTCTGGTCTCGGTCTCAGTTCCAGTCTGGTCTCAGTCTCAGTCCTGGTCTTGTCCTGGTCTGGTCCTGGCCTGGTCCCGGTCTCAGTCCTGGTTTCACTGGTCCCAGTCTCAGTCCCGGTCTGGTTCTGGACCTGGATCAGTCCTGGTTCAGTCTCGTGTGTGTGTGGTTCAGTCTCGTGTGTGTGTGGTTCAGTCTCGTGTGTGTGTGGTTCAGTCTCGTGTGTGTGTGTGGTTCAGTCTCGTGTGTGTGTGGTTCAGTCTCGTGTGTGTGTGGTTCAGTTCTCGTGTTGTGTGTGTGTGTTCAGTCTCGTGTGTGTGTGGTTCAGTCTCGTGTGTGTGTGTGTGTGTGTCAGTCGTGTGTGTGTGGTTCAGTCTCGTGTGTGTGTGGTTCAGTCTCGTGTGTGTGTGTGGTTCAGTCTCGTGTGTGTGTGTGGTTCAGTCTCGTGTGTGTGTGTGGTTCAGTCTCGTGTGTGTGTGGTTCAGTCTCGTGTGTGTGTGTGTGGTTCAGTCTCGTGTGTGTGTGGTTCAGTCTCGTGTGTGTGTGTGGTTCAGTCTCGTGTGTGTGTGGTTCAGTCTCGTGTGTGTGTGTGGTTCAGTCTCGTGTGTGTGTGTGGTTCAGTCTCGTGTGTGTGTGTGTGTGTGTGTGGTTCAGTTCTCGTGTGTGTGTGTGGTTCAGTCTCGTGTGTGTGTGTGTGTGGTTCAGTCTCGTGTGTGTGTGTGTTCAGTCTCGTGTGTGTGGTTCAGGTTCAGTCTCGTGTGTGTGTGGTTCAGTCTCGTGTGTGTGTGGTTCAGTCTCGTGTGTGTGTGTGTGTGGTTCAGTCTCGTGTGTGTGTGTGTTCAGTCTCTCGTGTGTGTGGTGTGTGTTCAGTCTCAGACTCGTGTGTGTGTGGTTCAGTCTCGTGTGTGTGTGGTTCAGTCTCGTGTGTGTGTGGTTCAGGTTCGTGTGTGTGTGGTTCAGTGTGTGTGTGTGGTTCAGTCTCGTCTGTGTGTGTGGTTCAGTCTCGTGTGTGTGTGTGGTTCAGTCTCGTGTGTGTGTGTGGTTCAGTCTCGTGTGTGTGTGTGGTTCAGTCTCGTGTGTGTGTGGTTCAGTCTCGTGTGTGTGTGTGGTTCAGTCTCGTGTGTGTGTGGTTCAGTCTCGTGTGTGTGTGTGGTTCAGTCTCGTGTGTGTGTGTGGTTCATCTCGTGTGTGTGTGGTGGTTCAGTCTCGTGTGTGTGTGGTTCAGTCTGTTCGTGTGTGTGTGGTTCAGTCTCGTGTGTGTGTGTGTGTGGTTCAGTCTCGTGTGTGTGTGGTTCAGTCTCGTGTGTGTGTGTGGTTCAGTCTCGTGTGTGTGTGGTTCAGTCTCGTGTGTGTGTGTGTGTTCAGTCTCGTGTTGTGTGTGTGTGTGTCAGTTCTCGTGTGTGTGTGGTTCAGTCGTGTGTGGTTCATCTCGTGTGTGGTGTGGTTCAGTCTCGTGTGTGTGTGTGGTTCAGTCTCGTTGTGTGTGTGGTGTGGTTCATCGTCGTGTGTGTGTGGTTCAGTCTCAGTGTGTGTGTGTGGTTCAGTCTCGTGTGTGTGTGGTTCAGTCTCGTGTGTGTGTGTGGTTCAGTCTCGTGTGTGTGTGGTTCAGTGGGTTCAGTGTGTGTGTGGTTCAGTCTCGTGTGTGTGTGTGTGTGTGTGTGTGGTTCAGTCTCGTGTGTGTGTGGTTCAGTCTCGTGTGTGTGTGTGGTTCAGTGGTTCAGTCGTGTGTGTGTGGTTCAGTTCTCGTGTGTGTGTGTGTGGTTCAGTCTCGTCTGTGTGTGTGTGGTTCAGTCTCGTGTGTGTGTGTGGTTCAGTTCAGTCTCGTGTGTGTGTGTGTGTTCAGTCTCGTGTGTGTGTGGTTCAGTGTGTGTGTGTGGTTCAGTCTCGTGTGTGTGTGTGTGTGGTTCAGTCTCGTGTGTGTGTGTGGTTCAGTCTCGTGTGTGTGTTCAGTCTGTGTGTGTGTGTGTGGTTCAGTCTCGTGTGTGTGTGGTTCAGTCGTTCGTGTGTGTGTGTGGTTCAGTCTCGTGTGTGTGTGGTTCAGTCTCGTGTGTGTGTGGTTCAGTCTCGTGTGTGTGTGTGGTTCAGTTCAGTCTCGTGTGTGGTGTTCAGTCTCGTGTGTGTGTGGTTCAGTCTCGTGTGTGTGTGTGGTTCAGTCTCGTGTGTGTGTGTGGTTCAGTCTCGTGTGTGTGTGGTTCAGACTCGTGTGTGTGTGGTCAGTCTCGTGTGTGTCAGTGTGGTTCAGTCTCGTGTGTGTGTGGTTCAGTCTCGTGTGTGTGTGGTTCAGTCTCGTGTGTGTGTGGTTCAGTCTCGTGTGTGTGTGGTTCAGTCTCGTGTGTGTGTGGTTCAGTCTCAGTCGGTGTGTGTTGTGTGTGTGTGGTTCAGTCTCGTGTGTGTGTGGTTCAGTCTCGTGTGTGTGTGGTTCAGTCTCGTGTGTGTGTGGTTCAGTCTCGTGTGTGTGTGGTTCAGTCTCGTGTGTGTGTGGTTCAGATCCTCGTCCAGACTCTCTGTTCTACATTAACCATCGTCATGTCTTTTAATTAAAACACGCTTCAGTCAAATGTCCTGTTTTTCATTTAAATCAGGTCAAGGTTCAGTCGTTCACTGCTGTGAGCACCAGGTGTCACCAGCAGAAGGCGCAAGGCAGAGTGAATGAAACGTTCACTGAGGCCGATTGTTAAAAACGGAGATATTTCCCTTCATTTGTTCCTATCATTTTATAAGTAAACCGCAAATTCACCTCTAAAATCTGTCCATCCATCCATTTTCTTTCATTTATCCGGGGTCGGGTCTCGGGGGCATCAGTCTAAGCAGTGACTCCCAGACTTCCTCCACCCCAGACACTTCCTCCAGCTCCTCCGGTGGGACCCCGAGTCTTTCCCAGGCCAGTCCAGAGACAGAGTCCCTCCAGTGTGTCCTGGGTTTTCCCTGGGGCCTCCTCCCCGAGCGACATGAACTCCTCCTGAGGCAGACGTCCAGGAGGCATCAGAACAGACGTCTGAGCCTCAGCTGCTCCTCTCCACGTGGAGGAGCAGCGGCTCTACTCCGAGCTCCTCACCCTATTTCTAAGGGAGACACCCAGACACCCTGCAAAGGAAACTCATCTTGAGCACTTGTGTCTGTGGTCTCGTTCTTTCTGTCATTACCCAGAGCTCATGACCAGAGCTCATGACCAGAGCTCATGACCAGAGGTGAGGGGAGGAACACAGACTGACTGTAAATCAAGAGCTTTGCCTTTCGGCTCGGCTCCTCTTTAACGATCCAATACAGCAGAAAACTGAAAACTAATCTGTCTACAAACTCCAGCTAAAGTGGAGATTCTGTAAAACTCTGGTTTGGTGTTTGCGTGTAAAGTGAGATAAAGATAAAATGAGTTTTAGGAGCTGATGCACCAAATAATTGACAATAATTGTTCTGCGCCTTCACTGTCTGAGAAAGTTTTCCTTTTACCGTGTAACAGAACCATGATGACACTGTTTTATAAAACATTTATGGAATCAGTTTTAACGTTTTCATTGGTCTCGTGGTTTGGGAGCGTCTCTGCTAAAAACAACAACTCCCTGAATCAGTCGGTTAAATGGGTGAGTTTGGTGATTGTTCGTCCTCAGAGTCTCTGGACTCAAGACACTTACAGAGAAAGTCCCAGAGGATTTTAAAAGACGAACAACATCCACTAAACTCAGAGTTTCAGCTGCTTCTCTCTGATCTGAGGCTTTTAGTCCCAAGATCTAGAACGAATCATTTTAAAAGGAGCTTCGTTCCGGCTGCTGTCGTACTTATGAATAAATTGTAATTTATTTAATTTAAGTTTTGTGTGTTTTTAACATCTGTAACACTTTATTTTGTAATTGTGATTTTATGTGTGTTTTGTGGATGAATGAAATGTGAAATGTGGAACCTGCCTCTCAAATCTGCAAAGAAAATTTACCTACGGGTACGAATAAAGCGACCGAACCGAACCTATCTACCCACACGACCTTGGCGATCGACGGATTTACGACATCAGACAGAAACTTTACAAGAAAAACTTCTGAAAGAAAAGACGCGAGGAGCAGACGAGCAAAGCGAAATGTTGAATGGATTAATTCAGATACGACTCATTATCGCTGCAAAACACCGACTCTCTTTCTACATTTGTTTTGTGATTTAAAACATGGAATCGACAATGAACACGTTCGGTCGATGTTACGTGCGGCCGACGCTGCTGCTGCTGCTGCTGGAGACAGAACCGAGTCACATGATCCGTTTCCTCTGGACGTGTGTCTGTGTCTGTGTGAAAATCCCCACGGAAAATATGTCACTGACAAAACACAAACACCAGACACAGGAGAGAGGGAGGAGAGGAAACAAGGAGACAAGGGGATAGGAGAGGAGAAAAGGAGAGTAGGAGAGCAGAGGAGAGGAGAGAGAAAACAAGGAGACAAGGAGAGAGGAGAAAAGGAGCATAGGAGGGAGGACAGGAGGGAGGGAGGTGACAAGGAAACAGAGAGAGGAGAGGAGCAGAGAGAAGGAAAGAGGCGACAGAGAGATGAGGAGAGGGAGAGAGAGGTGACAAGGAGGTGAAGAGAAGGACAGGAGAGAGAGAGAGAGAGAAGGAAAGAGGAGTGGAGGAAAGAGGTGACAGAGATGAAGCGATAAGGACAGGAGAGAGGAAAGGAGGGAAGGAAAGAGGAGCAGAGGAGACAGGGGAAAGAAGGCGAGAGGTGATAAGGAGATGAAGAGAAGGAGAGGAGAGGGAGGAGGAGTGCAGAGGAGAAGAGAGATGAAGAGATAAGGACAGGAGAGAGGAGAGGAGAGAGGGAGGAAGGGGAGGAAAGAGGAGCAGAGGAGAGAGGTGACAAGGAGATGAAGAGAAAACGACAGAGGAGGAGAAAGGAGGAGAGGAAGCGAGAAGGCGACAGAGAGACGAAGAGAACAGGAGAGGAGGAGAGAAAGAGAGAGGAGAGAGATGTGACAAGGAGGTGAAGAGATAAGGACAGGAGAGAGAGAGAGAAGGAAAGAGGAGTAGAGGAGAGAGAGAGAGGAGAGGAGGAAAGACGAGTGGAGGAGATGGACGAGGAGATGAGGAGATAAAGACAGGAGAGAGGAGGAGAGAAAGAGAGAGGACAGGAGGGGTGACAGAGAGATGAGGAGAACAGGAGAAAGGACAGAGGTGACAGAGATGAAGAGATAAAGACAGGAGAGAGAGAAAAAGAGAGATGAAGAGAACAGGAGAGAGAAGAGGGAGAGCGAAACAGGGAGGAGAAAGGTGACAAGGAGATAAAGAGACAAGGAGAGGAGAGGAGGAGAGAAGGAGAGAGGTGACAGACGAGGAGACAAGGACAGGAGAAGAGAAGACAGGTGACACAGATGAAGAGATGAAGACAAGGAGAGAGAGAGAGAGAGAGAGGAGAGGAGGAGAGACAGAAAGATGGAAAGAGCAGAGGAGAGAGAGAGAAGCGAAGGAAAGACGAGCGGAGGAGATAGGAGAGAGGAGACAGAGAGATGAAGAGATAAGGACAAAAGAGGAGAGGAGACAGAGACGAGGAGAGAAGGAGAGAGGAGACAAGGAGAGGAGGAGAGAAGGAGAGAGGAGACAAGGAGAGGAGGAGAGAAGGAGAGAGGAGACGAGGAGAGGAGGAGAGAAGGAGAGAGAAGACAAGAGAGAGGTGACAGGGAGACGAGGAGAGAGAGAGGAGAGGAAACAAGAGAGAGGAGAAGAAGGAGAGAGAGACAAGGAGAGAAGGAGAGAGGAGACAGAGGCAAGGAGAGAAGGAGAGAGAAGACAAGGAGATGAGGAGAGAAGGAGAGAGGAGACAAGGAGATGAGGAGAGAAGGATAGAGGAGACAAGGAGAGAGGAGACAAGGAGAGGAGGAGAGAAGGAGAGAGGAGACAAGGAGAGGAGGAGAGAAGGAGAGAGGTGACAAGGAGAGGAGGAGAGAAGGAGAGAGGTGACAGAGACGAGGAGAGAAGGAGAGAGGAGACAAGGAGACGAGGAGAGAAGGAGAGAGGAGACAAGGAGACGAGGAGAGGAGGAGAAAGGAGAGAGGAGACGAGGAGAGGAGAAGGAGAGAGGATACAGGGAGACGAGGAGACAAGGGCAGGAGGAGAGAAGGAGAGAGGAGACGAGGAGAGAAGACAAGGAGAGGAGGAGACGAGTAGAGGAGGAGACAGGGACACGGTGAAGTCCATTAGTGAAGTGGCAGACGGAGGACTCGGACTCAGACTCAGAACCAGAACTAAACAAGAACTGAACCAGAACTAAACCAGAATTAAACCGGGACTGAACTTGGACTAAACCAGGACTAAACCAGGACTAAACCAGGAACCAGGACTGAACCAGGACTAAACCAGGACTGAAATTGGACTAAACCAGGACTAAACCAGGACTAAACCAGAACTAAACCAGAACTGAACTGAACCAGAACTGAACCAGAACTAAACCAGGACTAAACCAAGGAAACCAGGACTAAACCAGGACTAAACCAGGACTGAAAACTGAACTGGACTAAACCAGGACTAAACCAGGACTAAACCAGGACTGAACTGAGGACTAAACCAGGACTGAACCAGGACTAAACTAGGACTGAACTTGGACTAGACCTTGGAAGCTCCTTGCAGACTGGGTGTCTTCAGATCTGGATCGTGGAGCGTGGAGTTCTGCGCCTGCGGTCACCTGACGGTCTACACGGGCGCGTCTCTTGGGCGGAGCTTCGTACAGAATCTTACAGCTCACCGTAAAGAGAGTTTGAATAAGGTCCGGAGAGATCGCTAGATGACTCAAACATGCACGGACGACAGGTTTTTGATGAGGGAACAAAGTTAGAACACGAGAGAAAAGTAAAAAAAAAATCAGATTTTGCACAGTTCTTCCTCCTGGACGAACCCAAAGACGCTGCTGTCGTGAAAGAGACGTGTTGTGTGAAATGTTGAGAGTTTTGCTCTGGTACAGCGTGTTCTGTGCTCGCTGCTCAATCATTCAAAACACTCAAACCCCGGGACAAACATGCAAGATTCAAGACATCGTCACAGAGACATTTTTCACTAATGACCCTGCGCTTCATTCAGGAATCTTTTCATGTTTCACTTTAAGAAACTCTGCACCAGATTCACAAACTGTTCAAACGCAGACAGATTCCTCCTAAAGTGACAGATTCACCAACTCAAAGTTACAAACGCCTCCAGGCTCATTTACATTTTATTTACCAAGAAAATTAACACGTGTTTGTTTAGAAACTTCAAATATGGACAATATGTGTTTGGTGTTCGGACGTGTGAGAGAAGAGGAGAGAGTGATGATGATGATGATGAAGAGGAGGAGAGAGAGGAGGAGGAAGGAGGAGGAGGAGGAGGAGGAGGAAGAGAGAGGAGAGGAGAAGGAGGAGGAGGAGGAGGAGGAGGAGGAAGAGGAGGAGGAGGAAGAGGAGGAGGAGGAGGAGGAGGAGGAGGGAGGAGGAGGAAGAGGAGGAGAGGGAGAGAGGAGGAGGAGGAGGAAGGAGGAGGAGGAGGAGGAGGAGGAGGAGGAGGAGGAAGAGAGGAGGAGGAGAGGAAGAGGAGGAGGAGGAGGAGGAGGGAGGAGGAGAGGAGGGAGGAGGAGGAGGAAGAGGAGGAAGGAGGAGGAGGATGAGGAGGAGGAAGAGGAGGAGGAAGGAGGAGGAGGAGGAAGGGAGGAGGAGAGGAGAGAGGAGAGAGGAGGAGGAGGAGGAGGAGGAAGGAAGAGGAGGAGGAGGAGGAGGAGGAGAAGAGGAGGAGGAGGAGGAGGAAGAGGAGGAGGAGGAGGAGGAAGAGGAGGAGGAGGAGGAGGAGGAGGAGGAGAGGAGAGGAAGAGGAGGAGGAGGAGAGGAGGAGAGGAAGAGAGGAGAGGAGGAGGAGGAAGAGGAGGAAGAGGAGGAGGAGGAAGAGGAGGAAGAGGAGGAGGAGAGGAAGAGGAGGAAGAGGAGGAGGAGGAGGAGGAGAGGAGGAGGAGGAGGAGGAGGAGGAGGAGGAGAGGAGGAGGAGGAAGAGGAGGAGGAGGAGGAGGAGGAGAGGAGGAGGAGGAGGAGGAGGAGGAGGAGGAGGAGGAGGAGGAGGAGGAAGAGGAGGAGGAGGAGGAAGAGGAGGAGGAGGAGGAGGAGAGGAAGGGAGGAGAGGAGAGGAGGAAGAGGAGGAGAGGAGGAGAAGAGGAGGAGGAGGAGGGAGAGGAGGAGAGGAGGAGGAAGAGGAGGAGAGAGGAGGAGGAGGAGGAGGAGGAGGAGGAGGAAGAGGAGGAGGAAGAGGAGGAGGAGGAAGAGGAGGAAGAGGAGGAGGAAGAGGAGGAGCGTCTACTGACTACGATCGAATCAGCTTCAGCAGATTTCAAATGTCCAAACTCACACACTCAGAGACGAAGATTAAAGTCATAAACTTATTGAAATAAACGTCCACTTTTATTGTATTTATGGTGTTTTCCGCGGTGAACAGAGGAGGTGAGTAAGAGTCACTCTGGTCACGGGTTGAGTCCAGGTTTATAGGAAATAATTTAATAAAATATATAACTTACAATCATGGAAGAATTTACATTTTATGTTGCATTATCAGAGTAATAATTTTCTAAAACCAGACATGTCAAACTCAGGCCCAGGGGCCAAATTTGGCCCATAATATAATTATATTTGGCCCACGAGATCATATCAAATATGTATTAGAGGCCGACTGCAACACCAGTACAGTAGAGATGCGCAGATTGTGGTAACAACCGCGGACTCTGCGGCTAAACCGCGGGTCGGGCGGATGACGTGACGAAAAATAATAATATTTTAATTAAATTCAGGCGGGTGGAGGATTCACTACTCAAATAAAAAACTCTGAACTCGGAGCAAATGGGAGGAGACGAGCGGACGGCGGCGGGTGCGGTTTTGAAAAACTGTGGTTGTAAATGGACAGCGGGCGGATGATGAGTTTTACGATGCAGAAAAAGTCGCCCATCCACACAACTCTACAGTACAGCTCATGCACCGCTAGTACTACTACTACTACTACAACTAATACTACTACTACTACTACTACTACTACTAATACTACTACTACTAATACTAATACTACTACTAATACTACTACAACTAATACTACTACTACTACTACTACTAATACTAATACTAATACTACTACTAATACTAATACTACTACTAATACTAATACTTGTATCGAAGAAGAGATGCTCAGTGTTTGTTTCTGCGTTGGACTCGTGTGTATCAGAGTAAATCAAACTGAGCTTGGATAAATGTTTTCTTTATGATTTTTGACTGTTCATAGTTGAAACACTGGATTTTCATTGAAGTCAGTTGTTATTTTTGACTCGTCGTTGGCCTGTGAAAAAAAAAAAAAAGAGTTCAAAAGCTACAGATCGACTCTAGAGACATGATTTATTTAAAATGTTGTTATTATTTTATATTCTGTTTGTTCTGGATTCAGTGATTAAGCAAAACTATTATCAAACATGTATTTTAATATGAAAAGGTTTAACATTTCATATCTCGTGCAAATGTTGTTGAAATTTTTCAGTAAATATTTAGTTTGACCCACAAATTAGTCCCAGTTTTTAATTTTGGCCCGATGTGAGTTTGAGTTTTACACTTCTGCTCTAAAACAGTAGACTTTTTGTCCTTAAAGGTTGTATGGAGGATTTTTTTTTGTTTCAAGTTGTCAGTGATAGATTAATAGATGCAGTAGCCTTGTAATTATGATGACCAAAAAAAAGAGAATAAAAATTCATCAACTCTGGACGTGGTGGGGCTAAACATTTGCCAATAGATAACGACACTGCCTCGTTATCTGTGAGCTGACAGGCTGTCAATCAAACTCCCTACGTTTCTAGTGTAACTGACTTGCCTGCGCCGCCGGTACGTGGTTTACGTACGACTGTCACACAGTCCACAGACGCAAGACGCACAGACGCTGTTTACTCCACCAACGCAACAGTTCTTAGCGGCTTTTTTTGACCTATATCTTCCTTGCAGTTCGCACAAAGTTTGTTGCAATGGCGACAAGAATCCAGGAGCAGTTAGTCGCAAAAGAAAGTCCGTTTTTGAGGTCGCTGAAAGAAGAAGACAAGGGGAAAAGCAGCGAAGCCAAACTAAGGTGATTCTTGGAGATTCATTCCAGCGATGGCGCGACTGAAGCAGACGAAGGGTCTAAAGACTGACGCACTGGTCCACAAATTACTCCTGGACAGGAAACTTCTGCTTATTATGAAAACGTACTTTATTTCCAAGAGCTAGACAAACGTTTTTCAGGACACGAAAGCGATATCCTATGTCTGAAAACGTCATTTTCAATGCAAAGAAAGAGTCCGCTTGCTGCTGCGTGTTGTAACTAGTTCATTCGCACTGAATCTCCGCGCAACTCTTCTCTGCACCCCTTTCCTGCTCCTGTCCCCGCTGCCCGATCCACTCTTCCCCCTGCTCCTCACTTCTCTGGGCACGGAATCTCCGCGCACCCGCTCCCCTCTCCTCTCCTCTCTCCTCTCTTCTCCCTGCTCCTCACTTCTCGTCCGCGAACGAAATGTCCGCACACCCGCTCCCCCCGCTCCTCACTTCTCCGTCTTGCCTAACCAACACTGTAGTTAGTTGTTTACAAGTCATGTGCAGCTGTAAACAAACCTGTTTGTGGCGTAAGGAGGAGGAGGGAGGAGGTGTTTCTACGTAGGAGCTGTAGGGGAGGGGGGGTGGTTTCACGCAGGAGCAACATTTGAAAAAGGACAAACAGTCGCTGGATTTCTCGTTCCTTGGAAAATCCTCTATACAACCTTTAAGAGTCCTGACTGTTCACAGGATTTGTTCTTCCGGAAGAACATTTTCAGTTAAGTTTTGTGAACGCCAAATATGTTCGTAAGAAGCACCTGAGTACAAATTTGTTCATAAGAATGTTTCACAAACGAATCTACTGAAACACGACACAAAACTGTCCACTGCCTCTTGAAGCTGAAACTTGTTCATTTGTTGTTTTTTGGCGACTGTGGCATTTTCAAAACTCTAAACGGTGACACTGTGAGAGTTAATTCCTCCTCTTTAAAGCTAAATATGTGACAAAAACATAAAACGTCCCAAAGTGTGAGCGGTGAGTCATGAGTGAGTCGCACTCGGAGGCTTTCTTCTCTGGTGTTTTTGGTTTGAGGTTTGAGGAGCTGGAGGCTGAGAGACTGACAGCCCAGAGTGTGGAGGCCGAGAGCGAACGAGGCCAACACACACACACACACACACACACACAAACTCAAACACACACAAACTCAAACTCAAACACACACAAACACAAACTCAAACACACACAAACACAAACTCAAACACACACAAACACACACACACACAAACACACACAAACACAAACTCAAACACACACAAACACAAACTCAAACACACAAAAACACAAACTCAAACACACACAAACACAAACTCAAACACACACAAACACAAACATAAACATGAGAGATTCATGTTTGGGAAATCTTTAAGAGCTTATTTTAAAGACGTCATTTTGTGATCTACCCCCGTTTGCTCACTGACGTACGCACTTCCTTCTCCAGTTTGATGTTTTTTGGTTGCGTCATGTCGTCTTTTTGCTACTAATGTAAAAAAAAAACGCTCTGCTTTAGTGTGTCGTGTGCTGATTTTTTCTGTCCAAGCCCGATATTTGTGTCCAAACCCGACCGAAACCGACACAATTAAAATCACGCTAGTTTCATAACGACACATGTAGGATATTGTTTGTGTTCCTCTAACGGACGCAGAGACGCATCTCGTAAAGATGTAAATTTAAAGTGCAGCATTTCATCCACATTATCCATAGAATTTGTCCTCAGCAAATAATGACCCCAGTCCACAAAACCGCGCTGTGAATCCAGTTTGAGTCATTCTTTAAAAGTAAAAAGGCCGGAGTAGTTCCTCACGTGTGTCTGTTTACATCCACACAGCGCACGGATCGAGGTGAAGCTGCAGATTAACGACAGAGACTCTACTTCCTGTGGACTTTATCTCCAATTTTAATGCTTTAAAAATCCTGTATTTGAAGTTTTGCTCCACATTTCACAAATAATAATAACACAGTTTTGACTTGTGTCTGAACTAGAAGTGCAGAGTCTGATCTTTGAACACTTAAGAGTCTCAGAGCCACTGGTTTTACTGGAGACAGAAAACAGTGTGTCCGAGACCCACTGAGGGGCCCGCGGCGTGCAACGCTTTGTTACGACGTTTACAGCCTCGTCAGCTCCCTCTTTTGTCATTCACTTTTTATGTTTTTTTTTATCATATATAAAAACCCACATTAAAAATAGACAACATCCAAACAGTAACAACAAAACAAAACAGTTACACAGACATAAATGTGCCCGGTCAAGCAGAAGTAAACAACAAGGACAAAAATTCAAGTTAATTGATCTGATATAAAAATGTATTGAACAGATACATATGTACTCTAGTTTATCAAACTGTTGACCTTTTTTCTGTACCATTTTTGGTTCTAAAGTTCCATACGTTTTAAACAGACCATGTATGAAACATGGAACAAAAATTATTTCCCAAATTTCAAAGACCCAAAAATCATGTAAATAAATGTTTGTATTTCATCATATCTTGTGTTATTCCATCTTTGAACTGTTGATGAAGGGACAGGATTTTATTATTTTTTTTAAGTATTTAAAATGATATAAATTTGCTTGGAAGGACTGACATATTTTATAGAAATAGTTTCCTTTCATTTTGAAGTAGCGGTAGTAGTACTACTACAGGAATATTAAATGTGGGGCGGCAGTAGCTCAGTTGGTAGATCATCTGCCCACTGATCTGAAGGTTGGTGGTTTGATTCCAGCTCCTACAGGTGAATACTGCTGTTGTGTCCTTGGGCAAGACACTTAACCCACCTTGCCCACAGTGTCTGTGTGCACTGGTGTGTGAATGGGTGAGTTGTTCCTTGTTGTAAAGTGCTTTGAGCCTTGAAGGTGGAAAAGCACAATAGAAAAATGTGACCATGTGACCATTGAAGTAATATTAAAGTATTTGGAAGAAAAAAGCAAATGATGTAAAATCCTGCACCTTCTACTTGTTTGCATAATTTTCCCTCTGTTACTTTTCCCTCCATTACCATGAACTTTCTTAATAAAAAATCTCATGAGTCAAAAAGTAAGAGGTTTTTCAACCTAATCTTGTACCATATGGTAGAAAACTATATGAAGCAAATATTCAAACCAGTTTGTTAAGGATATGTAAGTGAGAACCAAGAGTTATCACTGTTTGGATTTATTGACCAAAAAAGTGCTGCATATTTCATTCCCTCCGTTACCGACATGAGTTTTTTTGTTTTTTTTTTTGTCAACAACTTGAAAGAATCTCACAGGTTTAACTTGACCCTGTTGGAGTGTAACTCTTTCCTACATTTTGATACTTTACTTATTTCAATAGTTCCTCTAGTTTCTGAATAAGAGACATTTGAATGTCAAAAATCTGACCCTGTTTCCCTCCGTTACCACTTGACCGGACCCACATACAAAGTCAGGTTTTTATTTTGACCAATAAGTTTCAAACATATCACTCTCTAGTTTCATCTTAAATGTAATTACTTCCATTTTAAAATATCAGTCCATTCAGTTATTGTAGGTGTTTCCTGCCATTTTTGAGTTATTTTTTTTTGCGCCCACCAGTAATACTTTCATTAAGTGTAACTCTGCTTTTGAGACGTGCAATAAAACTAAATCTCCAAAATACAAAATATTCAAATGATGTAACTTGACCAGATAACCTCCTGCAGCTGGTGTGAGGAGAATATTTAGACATTTGAGTCACATGTTTCCAGCAGAACTCCCTCCAGTGGGATGATACTGACCCCTGCTGTGCACAGATTCTGTCCCGGTCCTCAGTCACTGCAGTTTCCTAACGCTCAAGTCACTGTTTTTATTTTTTATTAAGTCCTTTTAGATGAATATTGTGATTTAAAACCCGTCTTTCATCCACATACTGTGTTTTTGTCTTTATTTTTCTCTGGACGAGCTGTTTTTTTTCCTTGTGTTGTTTCTCCCGGAGTCATTGAGGTCGGTCGTTTGTCTCTTTTGGTCAGACTGGACCCAGGCGAGCTCAGGGCGAGAGGCCGTCCTGCCGAAGGCTCCCGGAGACGAGCCCAGTTGCACCTCAGGCTCAAAACGGCTCCAGACTTCACCTGCAGCTCTGTGGAGGAAATCTGAGAAATACAATCAAGTCTGGAGGAGCACGGGCTTTAAAACGGAACTAAACGCCCGAGTCATCTCCACTTTATTAACCGAATAATCATAACTGAATCGTTCCCTCGTCGAAAAACAGACCTGGAGAGGTTTTAGAGTCGTCCGTGCGTGTTTGAGTAATCTAGTGATCTCTCCTGGGCCCTATTTGAACCCTCCTCACAGTATAAATTTAGATTATCTGAATAAAACAAGACACTGCAATTTGACAATCCGTGTATCATTCGTTCATTTGTTTTTCAAAAAAAAAATAAAAAAATAAAATAAAAAAACACAAAAAAACAGATGATTTGTTTTTTTCAGTTTTTGATTTTGTGTTTCAATGAAAAATGGAAAAGAACTGATAACCACCTTTTCCAGTTTATGTGACTTAAACTGTGATACCGGACTGAATCAGGACTGAACCAGGTCCGGGACCAGACCGGAACAAGACTAGGACTGAGACCAGGACTTATATCAGGACCAGACCTGGACTGAGACCAGGATTGAGAGCAGGACTAAACCAGGACTAAACCAGATCTGGGACCAGACTGAGACTGAGACTGGGACCAGACCAGGACCAGGACTGAGACCGGGACCGGACCAGGACTTGGACCAGAACTGAAACCAGGACTTGGACTGGGATCAGTACTGAGCTGGCACTGAGACCGAGACTGAGACTGGGACTTAGACAAGAACTTAGACCAGGACCAGGACTGAGACTGGGACTGAGACCAGGACCAGACCAGAACTGAAACCGGGACTGACACCAGGATTTAGACTGGGACCAGACCAGGACCAGACCAGGACCAGGACTGAGACAAGGACTCAGACCGGAACTGAGACCAGGTCCAGGACTGACACCAGAACTGAGACACTGAAACCAGAACTGAGACCAGGAACAGGACTGGGACTGGGACTGAGACCAGGACCGAGACCAGGAACAGGACCAGGACTGGGACTGAGACCGGGACTGAGACCAGGATTGAAACCGGGACCAGACCAGGACCAGGACTAAGACCGGGACTGAGACCAGATCCAAGACTGAGACTGAGACTGGAACCAGACTGGTACTGACACTGGGACCAGACCAGGACCGAAAACGGTTCACATGACCGATGTCACGAACCCAGAGAATCAGGAAGAAGCGAGTCACAGTGACGTGTCCAATAAGGATGAGACTCGAGCTCCAACGTCAGAGTATCAGAGTTTTCAGGAGTCCACACTGTGCCGGATCAGATCTGCACTCAGAGGCACCAGATCGTTCCGTCTCTGGAGCCGTTTTCCGTCGGATTAGTGTGAACGAACACTGTACACACAACGAAAACACCTCAAATACGACTAGTGTGGACGGGGCTTTAATCAGTGAACTCTACATTCACATTCACAGCACCAATGCCACGGCAACATTTAAACCCGATGATGATGATGATGATGATGTATTCTGCATGATTCTAATTCCTCCCGTCGCGTTCTCGGTGTCCGTCCGTCTCCTGCGCTCGCTTCATTAATAATTCCAGACAGCACAATGCGAATCTGGAATTAGAAAAACAATTAGCATCGCGAACAGAATGAAGGCTGCTGTGTCACCGAGCCCCATATGCTTCATAATGAATGCTGTAATTAGCCGTCGGCGGATACGACATGATAAACGAGCCGCCCGATCCCGACCGCATGAACAATGTATGTTCGTCTAACGCGCGCCACGCCTCCACAAGCCATCAGCAACTTTCTCTGTTTCTAAACGTCCCGCAGTTTCAATTAAAGCCGGAGAAATTGTTCATACTGAAACCCCCGTTTAATCACCGGAAAGTTGATGATTTTATTAACCGGTCACGGTAACGATGATGAATGTGACGTGTTATCGGCGTTATGATTAAACTCCTCTGCGTTTGCCTGAAGTCTGACCCGTTTATTTCTGATGCAAAATGTCTAATCTGTCTAATTAGAAAGAGTTTTGTTGTTTGGGATTCAGGAGGTGCTCGCTTAGTTTGATGGTTGTTGTCAGACATGGGGACTTGTCAGACTTGAGTCACTATTTTTAGGACTTGAGACTTGACTAAGGCTGCGTTCAGACTGGACCTGAAGTGACACAAATCAGATTTTTTGTCTCCTATGTTCCTGTATCTGATCTTTTAATGACCAATGAACCACACAGATCTGATTTGTTCAAATGTGACCCAGGACACTTGGATCTGTGCTCCTGAAACTGATACATATCTGATCTTTTGACATGTGACTTCAGTCTGAATGGTCAAAGTGCATTCATCCACCTACACGTTATCAACAAGACACAAACATCTTGGCTCCGTCTCCACATCCACACGTTCCTTTCAACGAACTGAACCACAAAACAGCACGACCAAAAACCTCGTCCTTCTCCTTCTCAATCTCCTCCTTAAAACAAGTAAATTGTTCATGTTGTGGCTCCGGTACCAGAGGAACTTTAAAATCTCCAGGTGCTCGATGCTGCGTCCATGTTTGGACAACTTCCGTAAACACAGAGACGCTCGCTGCGGTTGACGTCGTCGTGTCTCCAGTGTCACATGTGGGACACTTTTGGACCGTTTAATGTTCACACTGGAGTCACATACAAGTCGCATTTAACTGGAAATGTGAACGACCTCGAAAAAACATCAGATTTCACAAAAAAAAATCAGAATTGAGCGTTAAGCCCTGCAGTCTGAACGTAGCCTAATGGACTAAGATTTGTGACTCGATTTCGACTTGACTCGAGCTTGAGCCTTGTGACTCGCGAAGACTCGATGCTCCTCCTAAAAATATATATGTATGGTTTTAGAAAATACTTGTCTTTTTACAGTTGTTAAATGCAGTGCTGAATTTTACAGGAACAAACTGGAACATGTCCCTCCCACTTGTTGGTTGTTTGTTTGTTTGTTTGTTACTATGGCAACAGTAACTGAAGTACTGCGATGTCCTCAAATGTACTACAGTAATATACAGCACAATACAGTAAAACAGAGGGAACTACGAAGAACATGATCCTTAAATTTCATGAGAAAATAACTTAGTAAGCACTTAAACTTCTGACTGTAATGATTCACACGAAGATCTTGGCAAGCAACTCTTATATCAATACTTTATATAAATATACCATGACTTGTAAATGTACCATGAATTTTTAAGTACAATTTAGTTTAAAAATCCATAAAAATTGCGTAAATCTAAGTTATATTTGAAACTTTTGGTTTAAAGACTTGTGTGAAGAATCCGTCAGTCGTCCAGGTAGAATCCATGTCGAGGAGAAAACTCAGTTTGTCGACTGGACAAAAGTTAGTTTTGATTGAAGACGTTTCGCGGTTCATTCAAGCTGCTTCTTCAGTTCTGGTCAGACGCTGGTGACACTTCCTTATATCTGCAGGGAGGAGCTAACTACACTGAAACTACTCTGAAACTAACACACACTTTGTTTACAGTTTGTGTTTGTTAGTTTGGCCTATTGACCTGTGCAGAGTGTGAGGGTCTAATTAACAGAACAATTCATATCCATAAAGGAGCTTCCTCACCTCTGGACCTGACCTGACTCCACCTGTTGTTCTCTTGTTTGTGTTGATTTAGGTTTGAGGATGGAGTTGTAAATAGCTAACAGCTAACAGCTAACAGCTAATTTCCTTGGAAATTCTTTTGTAGCCAGAAAATCTGATCACAGCCACATCTCCAGTTATAAAAGTTTTGTTGTCTGGGATTCAGGAGGTGCTCGCTTAGCCTGATGATTGTTGTCAGAGATGCAACCACATTATCTCAGTTGTGTGTTTTTACTTCACCTACCTGAAAGATTTCTGTTTGTTTTTTAATTGCGTTGTACATGTTACAGGTCACATGAAAGGTGGAAAAAGTTGTGAAAATATTTATCTTGATGTAATTTTTTTACATGGCAAAAACCTGGCATTTGAATTGGGGTGTGTAGACTTTTTATATCCACTGTATATTGTGTGTTGGCAGATAATTCCCCGTAGAAGTTGTGGGAAATTATGTGCTGATCATGCTAAATTCACCTAACATTATGGACTTTAGAATGACAACAGGGTGGAAAAACACATGTGATTATCCATAGGTCTACATAACATGTTTTTCTTGCCATAAAGAACATGTTTTTCTGGACTTTGAGATGCCACGGAGCAGAAAAACTGACACATGTGGACCCCGTGGCATGTTTCCACCCATGATAAGGTGCACTGGGTCAGCAGTATTGTTCATTTTCTTGCTGTATATGCTAAATCAACAAGTTAATGTTTTGTCAAGATGTAGTATAAAGCTTATCCTGATTTTGAGTTTGTCAGACGTCGTTCCGGGGTGACAGTTGTACTTGGTAATCAACTTGAATCTCACTCAATGGAAATGCTGAAATAAAGTGGCCTGTTTTCTCGGATTCTCCATCTCCTGTGCTTCTTTTTAGGACACGCATTGAACCTTCCGAAAAAACCCACAAAGTAAAATACGTTTTTCTGTTTAACTGTAGTTTTAAATTTTCTGCCGATTCCTTCCGCTTTCCTCCAAACTTGACGAATGCTCAGCGCTTCTGGACTCTTCACAAACGGGTCTTACATAATACATCACCCCGGCCCCGGGTGCGAGCGTGACGGATCGCCCGCTAACTAGGTTACTATAATCCTCTCTAACTCCGGCTCGGCTCCTCAACGCGCTTTAACTGCAGAGCCACAATTTATAGAGTTTTTTTTGGTTTTTTTTGTCCCAGAGCGTTTTCCGTAGCCGCTCCGTCCACACCTGCTGCTGCTGCTGAGCTATTTTTACCCGAGCCATAGATCCAGCTGTTCTGGTACTGTCAGTGTTCTGCTGCAGGAACCCAGACGCTCAATCAGAGTCTTCAGAAGAACGACAACAGGCTAACCGAGCTTATTCATGTTTTCAAAGCTCTACGTGTATGTCTATGGTGAAATGTTCAGCGGTTACACTGTCAAAATAGTGACACGATGGCCTGAAAACTCATGGAAAAACACTAAATCGACTTTTCAGGAGCTTTTCAGCACTGCAAATTTCTCTGATCTGGCCAAGATTTTAAAACTTATTTCAGGTTATTCATCTTGTTTTTCAGATTTATTTTCTACTTACTAGTTCTGAATGACAAACTACTATCGTGTAAGACTGATTTCAAGAACTTTGAAGCATCTCTGAATTTCTTATCAGGCCATGAACACTACACATAAACTGGTTTTAAGTCTGTTCATCTAAAACTGCATCCATAAACTTTCCAGCCCATGAACATTTACGAGAGACGGCTTTATTCTGGTGGTTTATTTTAAGAGAACTTGTCAAGTAAAATGATCTTTCTGCCTGGACAGATCATTTCCAGTATTGTGCATGAACGAGTCAAATTTGAACTGAATGCAACACATTTGTAAATCAAGAACTTGAACATGGATTTGTTCAGATGATGTGAGATGAACGACGTACGTCACTGTTGGGTTCAGTTAAACGACTGAACTTGTTTTCGCCTGATGAGTCGAGTGAAGGTCTGCTGGACTTTTTAAACTAGGGTGATCAAACGTCCGTTTTTCCCCAGACATGTCCATTTTTTGTGTCCTGTTCTGGGCGTTTTTTTTTTTAATAAAGTGATGCAAATGTCCGGATTTTCATGATCTTTCATTGGTCCATTAAATTGAGCGTGTCTTGTAGCAGACACAAACAGTCGGTCAGTCTGCAACACACCGAAGCACAAATGCACATTTAACGATGACTTGTACAAGAAATTCCCTGTTTTCTGTCTCTGTCGGGGCACGTGTGATCCATGTGCACAGGTCGCGAGGTGAGAGTAGCTCAGTGTCGAGGCCTCACCCCTGGTAAGGTGTCCAGGTTTTTACAAACGGAAATATGGTCACCCTATTTTAAACTGCTGCTCTGTCACTCACTGCCCACAGACTCCTCCACTCAAGCGCTTGTGTGTGCAATGCATCTTGGGTAACAGAGTGTGAAGTAGAGATGGTCAGGATTAGACGACTAATCGATAATTGATAGTTAAGAATTTCGTCAATCACGTTCATTTTTAATGGACAAACTGAATGTATGTTGTTGTGTATCATGAGGAGACAAGTCTGAGTCCGACACAAACACTGGAGTCTCGGTCTTTCAGTTCTCACGTTTGGGCTCTGGCTCCTTGGAGACTCGGTTCCATCAGTGAGTGTGTGTGATGATCGAGTTTTTGAAGTGTCACAGTTTCTTCATGGTTCATGTAAACACAGTATCCTGAATATTGCAACATAAAGTTGAGTCAAATGTGTCCAAAAGACAAACACACTTCAGTCTTTTCATCACAACAGAAGCAAAATAAATAAAGTGACCGACATAAATAAAGTGAAATGATGTTAAATAAAGAGAAAACCTGCACACGTCTGATCTGTGAAAACATGAACCATCTCCAACACGACACACACAGAACACACTCATCATCATCATCAACATCATCATCATCATCATCAGCATCATCAGCATCATCAGCATCAGCATCATCATCAGCAGCATCAACATCAGCATCAGCATCATCATCAACATCATCAACAACATCCCTCTGTCACAGGGAGAACACTCATATTCCACTGAGTCGTGTCCTTTAGTCCGACAGACACTGAACCACATAACAGCGACACAAGGAAACAACTGTTGTTATCAGAGTTTATAGTTTATGGAAATGAGTCATGTGGTTTTAAGTTTCATTTCTGTAAAACTTAAACAAAAGTGTCAAATCTGCATTAAACACGTTCAGGTCAGACGGCTGATGTGGATCTAGAGTCGTTATGTTATGTTGTAAAGTTGAAAAATAAGTTCAGCCTTTAATTTACATCTCACCTATAAATAAAATGAACTTTTACTTTAAGTCTCGTTCAGAAGTTAATTTAGAAGTGAGTTTAGAAATTTAGTTCAGAATTAAACTTGTGAACTGTGATCGTGAACAGTTTGAACATGTGTGAACTGAACTTTGAACTAGTTCATGAAAAGTGTGAACTTGCACAACACTGATAATATCACTGCTTTTATTTTTCATTTTCTAATAGATTTAAGTGTTTATATCTGAAATTTTGGCCAGGCTTTTCTGCCGTGTGTGATGAGTGTGATCGTTGCTGTTTAAGAGTTTGATTTTTAACAAAAAGGTGAGAGTGACTCACTGAAAAACTGTTGGCTGATGCTTGTCGCTCGTGACTGGACTTTTATATGAGAAAAGCACAAACACCAACTCACATCAGATTAAAGTCTGATAAAGACTCAGACAGTTCACATTTCAAATTAAATGTGACTTGTGTGTGACTCCAGTGTGAACATTAAACGGCCCAAAAGTGTCCCACATGTGACACTGGAGACACGACGACGTCAACCGCAGCGAGCGTCTCTGTGTTTACAGAAGTTGTCCAAACATGGACGCAGCATTGAGCACCTGGAGATTTTAAAGTTCCTCTCGTACCGGAGCCAGAACATGAACAACTTACTTGTTTTAAGGAGGAGATTGAGAAGGAGAAGGACGAGGTTTTTGGTCGTGGTGTTTTGTGGTGAGTGGAGATGTGCTTCACTTCAGTCACACAGAGTTCATTAACAATTTTCTCCTACTTCAGTGCAGAATAGTGACGTTTGTGTCTTGTTGATAACGTGTAGGTGGATGAATGCACTTTGACCGTTCAGACTGAAGTCACATGTCAAAAGATCAGATATGTATCAGTTTCAGGAGCACAGATCCAAGTGTCCTGGGTCACATTTGAAAAAATCAGATCTGTGTGGTTCAGACTGACATTAAAAGATCAGATACAGGAACATAGAGACAAAAAAATCAGATTTGGGTCACTTCAGGTGCAGTCTGAACACAGCCTTAGTTTTGGAAACTGAAAAGAATTCTACAAAATCTGAAAGCCGGATGCCCTATCAGAACACAGGCTGTGTGAATTCCCAAAATGCACTGTGCTCTGTGGGAGAATTCTTTCTTGAGCCCAAGCTCTTGGGAGCTGCAGTACCAGGAGCGACCACTAGTCAGGACAGAGGGGGAGGAGCTTATCCAGTTTTTATTATAGATCCATGATAGCTTCATTTAAAACACTGACATAACTGATATTTTGGACGTTTACAGACAGAAAACAGACAGGATTTTCACAATCACAAGTGACACATTTCAGTTTGTAGCCATGGCAACAGCGCATTAAGTTGTTTAATGTTTATTTAACCATTTCATTCACTCTTTTAGACTCAACATTCGCCAACTGAAAGAGAGAATATTAAGCAAATTTGACTTTTTGGAGCTTTTATAACGTCGTTCCCTCGTCAAAAACATGTCTGAAGAGGTTTTAAGAGTCATCCATGCTTGTTTGAGCAATTTAGCGATCTCTCCTGGGCTCTATTCAAACCCTCCTTGTGGTTAACTGCAAGATTTGGTACAAGGCTCCGCCCACAAGCCTTCGTCACCCTTGTTCCAACGCAACAATTCTCCACAAATACACAAAAACATGAGACAAAACTGTGCTGTGTGATAGTGCTCTGAAGGGGGAGTGACTTAGCACAGAGAGCAAAGGGAAGGAGACACTCAAAAACTAAACTGAATCTTTAAACACGTCTGTGCGTTCAACGTTCACTCATCTCCTCGTTCGTCTCGATTCTTCCGGAGCGGCTCGTGCATATTTTTGGACGTTTTATGACTCGCTTTAAATTACTTTGACTAAAATAGTGCTTTTGACCCGCCGCGCCTCCGTTTCCTGCGATTTCCTCGGCCGTTTCGCTCTCGTCGCGACGTCTCGAGGTCACAGCCGCTGAAATAAAGGAAATAAAAGACAGAACACTCGAAATCTGCTCAATTACAGCGACAAAGGGCTGTATTTTTTATTTTATTTTTTTCCGTTTGGGGTCTGTCGCCTGCTCGTTTCTATGGATACGTCATTGGAATGTTCCAGAGTGTGACATGAAACAGTTTTACTTTACATTTGTTCAATTACAGGAGGGTTTATGGCTCAGAAATATCAAGAAAAACAGAAAAAAAAGAGTCTTAAAGCTTTGGATTTATGAACAACACATCTGTCTCCATGGAGATTGTGGTTTTAACTTTCAGTTTCTATGGATTCATGAGAAACTCACAGACGAGTTCATTACACAGACGCTCTAAACATCGACTTTACTCTCTCTTCTCCTCTCTTCTTCTCGCTCTTCTTTGTCTTCTCTTCTCTCCTCTCCTCTGATTTCTTCTCTCTCTGCTCTCTTCTTTCTTTTTTGTCTTCTTTTCTCTTTCTTCTCCTTTCTCTGCTCCTTTTTTCTCTTCTCTTCTCTCTCTTCTTTGTCTCCTTTTCTCTCTTCTCCTCTCACTTTTCCTCTCCTCCTCTCTCCTCCTCTCTCTTCCTCTCTCTTCACCTCTCTCTCCTCCTCTCTCTAAGACTAAACCAGGACTAAACCAGGACTTATCTTAGCTCTGCAGCGGTGCTTTAACCCACGGTCACCTGACGGTCTACACGGGCGCACCTCTGGGCCTGGACTCACCTCTGGTCCTGCCCCGACAGTCAGTACTTGTTCAGTTCTGGTTTAGTCCTGGTTTAGTCTCGGTTCAGTCGGTGCCGTGTGCAGCATCTCGATCAGTGTTTCTTCTGCTTGGTAAATAAATCCTGTGGAGTTTTGACAGTCGA
>NW_026571190.1:40988059-41008059 GCF_026225935.1 Boleophthalmus pectinirostris | reverse complement strand
ACACACACACACACACACACACGCACACGCACACAGAGACACACACACACACACACAGACATACAGAGACACACACACACACAGCACACACACACACACACACACACAGACACACAGACACACACACACACACAGACACACACACACACACACAGACACACACACACACACACAGAGACACACACACACACAGCACACACACACACACACACACACACACACACACACACACACACACACACACAGATTTGTGTCTGTAACAGAAACACTTGCTGATGATCTGGAGTGAATTTGTGAAATATCCTGAGGATCGTCCACTTCTGGAAAAGTTTTAGATTTTCAGGTGTAGATTTGACTCTTCACACCATTTTACAAAGTCCTCAACAATTGGCCCATGTTGGTTTTCATTTTTGTGAAGCGAGTTCACAATGACACAATCATCCGCATATTTTATTATTGTTTTATTCTCGTCTATTCGGCGTGGAGTGATGAGTGTGTCTGTGGGTGTGTTTCGCCGTGCGGTCGCCGTCTGCTCCGTGTGTGTTTGTGGCTTTGCATTTTACTGAAGTCGTACCGCGACATCCGAGTGGGTTCGTGTATGGGGCGCTCTGGATTGTGTCGCGCGGTCGTTTTTTGATGCGGTTGGAGGCTTAAGATCGTCTAATAGCCCAGAAAATACGACATATGTTCATGAATATGCATTGTCCCTTTTAAATAACTAAAACTAAAAACAAATTACAGCGTGATGATGATCAAAAAACGGACTATTCCAGGTCTAAAAGTGGACTTACCGTTGTAGTTTGGAACAAGAAATGACAAAAAGTGAACAAAACAAACTGTAAATGAGGCAGAATCGCGTCCCGCACTTTGAGAAACGCTGCTGTACATAATTTTCCGTTGTGTTCCTCCATTAGTCAGAGTCTTTTCAGAGCGCTGGGCTCAGACTCTTTATGTCTGGAGGATTACACAGGATTAACGTTTGCACAGAGGTAATGTGCTTTTTACGCTTCAGAGCCCAAAACACTCTGCATCTGCAAACGAGAGTCATTAAAAGGTGCAAAAAGCAGGTTGTACATTTCACTATGTGGTCGACTTTAATAAAAATGTGCAGAGTTTTTATTTTATTTTGTAATTTCACTTCCTGTTGGTCGTGGACAGATGTAAACAAAAGTCAAAACCAAACTCTAAATTACACTACAGTTATAATTTGACAAATATAAATAAATGACAACACATTTATTTTGTTAAATGAAGCTTAAAATTGTAAATCGCCTCTGCATTTTGGAATCTTCTTTCAGAGGGATTCAGTTTAAGAACTTCCTGTATTTTAAAACTTTCTCTGGATGCGTCTGAAAGTCCACACTGTTCTCTAATTCGTGCACTATTCAGGGGTCACACTATTTTTAGTTGTGTTGGAAAAGTCGTGCAGGTTCAGTTCAATTCAAATTTAATCCAAAGTGCTTCACATAAAAGTCAACAGAAACGGAAGAAACAGAAGTTCGACCTCCACTTCCTTTAGTCTTAAATTGTTGCATTATGTAATTTTTCTACTTTGTTTGATACAAGGAGTCCAATTCTGATATATTCTTCTTATTTTTATTCCATTTTTATCTTAAATCAATTATCATAGTCATATTTAGACACAATCCTGACACACAACACTGACATTTACATAGAAGCAGAACATTAGTGACACAGATCTAGTTCGTTTTAGATTAGTTTAAATGTTCTGACTGTGGTGGAGTCTCTAAGGCTACGTTCAGTCTGCACCTGAAGTGACCCAAATCTGATTTTTTGTCTCTATGTTCCTGTATCTGATCTTTTAATGTCAGTCTGAACCACACAGATCCGATTTTTTCAAATGTGACCCAGGACACTTGGATATGTGGTCCTGAAACTGATACATATCTGATCTTTTGACATGTGACTTCAGTCTGAACGGTCAAAGTGCATTCATCCACCTACACGTTATCAACAAGACACAAATGTCACTATTCTGCGCTGAAGTAGGAGAAAATTGTTAATGAACTCTGTGTGACTGAAGTGAAGCACATCTCCACTCACCACAAAACACCACGACCAAAAACCTCGTCCTTCTCCTTCTCAATCTCCTCCTTAAAACAAGTAAGTTGTTCATGTTGTGGCTCCGGTACGAGAGGAACTTTAAAATCTCCAGGTGCTCGATGCTGCGTCCATGTTTGAACAACTTGTGTAAACACAGAGACGCTCGCTGCGGTTGACGTCGTCGTGTCTCCAGTGTCACATGTGGGACACTTTTGGACCGTTTAATGTTCACACTGGAGTCACATACAAGTCACATTTAACTGGAAATGTGAACGACCTCGAAAAAACATCGAATTTCACAAAAAATTCTGAATTAAGCGTTAAACCCTGCAGTCTGAACGTAGCCTCATTACAGTTGGGATGTTGTTCCAGATTTCTGTGTCCTGGACTGATCCAGACTGAACCTTGTGCGTCTATAAAGTTTTACACAATCTCATCGTGTTTCTTTTGTTCGTGGTCATAACCTCCTTGTCAAAGTCTGATCTGGTCACATCTCAGAAGCTCAGCAGGGCAGGGCCTGGTTAGTACTTGGATGGAGACACTGGGAAAATCAGGAGCCACAGGAGGCGCCAGAGGCAAAAACTGTTGTTGTGTCCTTAGGCAGGACACTTCACCCACATTGTCTTGTATGAATGTGGTGTGTGTGAGTGTTGGTGGTGGTCGGAGGGACTGATGGTGCAGATTGGCAGCCTCACTTCTATCAGTCTGCCCCAGGGCAGCTGTGGCTACAATAGAAACTTACCACCTCCAGGTGTGGAGAGAATGAATAATGCACCAAACTGAGCAGAGCAGGACTGAGACCAGGACCGAGACCAGGACTGGGACTGGGACTGACACTGAGACCGGGATCGGGACTGGGACCGAGACTGAGACCAGGATCGAGACCGGGACCGGGATCAGGACTGGGACTGAGACCAGGATCAAGACTGGGACCGAGACGGGGACCAGGATCAAGACCGGGACTGAGACCAGGACTGAGACCGGGACGGAGACCGGGACCGAGACTGGGACTGAGACCGGGACCAGGACTGAGACTGGGACTGACACTGACATCGGGACCGAGACCAGGACTGAGACCAGGACATAGACGGAGACCAGGACCGAGACTGGGACTGAGACCGAGACCAGGACTGAGACTGGGACTGACACTGACACCGGGACCGGGACTGAGACCGAGACCAGGACCAAGACCGGGACCAAGACTGGGACCGAGATCAGGACTGAGATCAGGACCGAGACCAGGACCGAGACCAGGACCAGACCAGTTTAGTCCTGGTTCAGTCCGGCATCACAGTTTGTCACATAAGCGGAAAATTTACGTTTTTTCCATTTTTTATTTAAACACAAAATCAAAAACTAAAAAAACGAATCATTATCTTTTTTTTTTTTTTCATTTTGGTTTTGGAGACAAATAATGAAAAAAAATGTTGATTTTTCATTTTCTTATTTTTGGTTTTATTTTGAAAAACGAATGAACGAATGACAACAGGAAATGTCAGTTCCTGGTCTCAGATTTGATCAAATAATTTTCCCCCAAAAAGTGCGACTTATATATATTTTTTTCTTCTTCATTACGTGTTTTTTGGCTGGTGCGACTTATAGTTCTAAAAATACGTTACTCAAACATGTGAATGAAACAAAACACAGCTCCAGGTTTGTTTTTTGAGGAGGGATTTACAGTTTTAATCTCACACGAGTCAGTTTTTCGTAGTACAGAACCTTTAAAGAATCTTCCAGGTCTTGAAATCCAAATATGAGGATCTCGTGGCACTTCAGGTTAAACCGGGTCAACAACGCTCCGTCTCGTATCGCCCCCTTCATCTCATCATAATCTCACGTTTTTATTTCTCTAATAGAAATCCCGTCCCGCGATCCTCCGCGCCGCACGCCGGGGTCAAAGTTCACTCTTCATCATTAACCTCCGACCTCTCCTTTTGTATTTTAATCTTTTACAAACCGAAACCTCCACAACGATTTTCCCGTCGAGTCTCCGTCGTCTCCGCGCCGGTAAATCTGATGATTATCGGTTTAATTACGTCTGGTTTAGAGCGACTTTACTGCACCTGATCTTCATTTACACAAAGATTTACGAACGATTCGCGGCTCACGACGGAAAAGAAACGTCCAATTATCAAATCACAGTCTGGTTTTTATGTTTTATTTGCAGCTGAATTGTTTTTAAAGGGCTCATATTACGATATTTTCTCATCTTTGTTGTCGTGGAGCTGCGTTTTGTTTCGTGACATCACAAAGCGGAACAGAGAGTTTAGAGCTTTGGAGATGTAAATAATAAAAAGTTACTCAGACATGAATGAAAACAAAAAGCTCCAGGTTTGTTTTTGAGGAGGAATCGGGATTATAACACGACTTAAAGCTTAAACTGAATGAAGATAAGACTGAGGTGATGCTGTTTGGGGCCAACAGTTCCTTCACTAATGTGGGATTCCTCAAAAATCATGTTCGTCCCACGGTCACCAACCTCGGCGTCGTCTTAGACACTGATTTTAAATTTGATAAACAGATTAACAATGTTTTAAAATCAAGTTTTTATCATTTGCGACTTTTATCTAAAGTTAAACCTTTTTTATCTTTTAAACTATTTGAAGTTATACAGGCTTTTATTTCATCACGCCTGGACGACTGTAACGCACTTTATTCCTGGCATTTCTCAAAACGCACTTTACCGACGACAGTTCGTCCAAAACTCTGCAGCGCGACTTTTAACAGGAACAAAAAGGAGAGAAGAGCACATCACCCCAATCCTCGCGTCTTTGCACTGGCTCCCTGTTCATTTTAGAATTGATTTTAAGATTTTATTGTTTGTTTTTAAAGCTTTGAATGGACTGGCTCCACAGTACGACTCGGACCTCATCCAAATTTATACCCCTGCGCTCTGAGGTCCGAGGTCCAGCTCCAGCTCAGGGCCTAAGACGAGACTTAAAACCAGGAGGACAGGAGCTTCTCTGTGGTCGACCCTAAACTCTGGAACGATCTGCCGCTTCAAGTTGGAGCAGCTCCACAGTGGAGAGTTTTAAATCTCGTCTGAAGACCCACTTTTATTCTCTGGCTTTTAACACCGCGTGAGTCGTGTGCCTCTGTGTCTTTTATTTATTTTTATGTGTTTTTATTGGTTTTACTGATTTAATTTATTTATTGGTTTATTTATTTCTATTCTATGATATAGTTTTATTTTTATTTTACTAGTTTTATTACTTTAAGACTAGTATTATTTTAGTAGTTTACTTTATCATCTTATTGTTGTTATTTTTGATGTATTTGTGCAGCACTTTGGAAACAGTTTGTTTGTTAAATGTGCTATAGAAATAAAGTGGATTGGATTGGATAAAGCTCACTAGAGTCCGTTTACACCAGTGTTTCAAAACGACAGACGCATCAAGAATCTCGGACGTCCGGTCAACGCGCAATTCACACTGGGAAGGATTCTCCAGAAAAGTGAGCGTCAAACCTCCATGTTTGTTTTCCCAGTGGGACGTGTCTATTGACAAAGTCGATCTTTTCAAGTCTTTTGAACCATATCACTTTTGTTTCTGGTTCTGATATTGTCATATTTGAGTTTTGGGATTCGGACGTCGTAATTTTGTGGTTGTTGGATGTTTTAACAGCGGAAAAAGGCTCGAGAAATGTGTTTGTGAACTTCATAAATGCAAAAGTGAATCAGATGTGTGTGACTCAAACCTCTGTTCAAACTGTTTCTCTTCCCAACGGAATTGAAAAATAGTGAAAGGTGAAGGTGATGGGCAGGATTGATCCACAGGAAGAACCAACAAGGAAACATTTGTCTGACTAAGAAATCATCCTGAGTTTACAGAGAACATTTTGTATGTGGAGCCGACGACAAAACAAAATCCTGATCTCTCGCTCAACCTCGGTTACGAATTTAAAAAGTCAACGCCAAAGTGAAAGTCTCCAACTGTTCACCAAGAAACACCTTCCACTGCAAAGACCAAGACGTGATGTTTGTGTAAAACCACAAGAACAAGAAAGTGCAGCTCAGTCTGTTTGTCTTCTGCTCTTCTACATTAACAAACAGGATTTTGTTTTGTCGTCGCTCCACATACAAAATGTTCTCTGTAAACTCGCCCCTAGATCTTCAGAGCTCCTTTGTCTTAGTCTTGACTTTTCACAAACCAACTGCAAAGACCTGCTGTTTTTCACCTGTTCAGTTGTTTAAAAACAGCTCTTCCCATTGAATCAGGGGAATCAGGACGTTTTAGAACAGCTTGTCCTGTTTGCAATGGTACAGAACAGAGGTCGGCAACCCAAACTGTTCAAAGAGCCATATTGGCCCAAAAAAACGAAAACCATACTTGCCTGGAGCCGCAAAAAATGTAAAGCCTTAATATGAAGGCAACACAGGCTGTCAGTGTATGAGCTGTATAAACCGACTATTAAAATGACTCAGTCGGCTACAAATACAAAATGAGCATCATGATGCACAAACCCTCTGTGACCCTCTCACACTCGCTGCTCCGTCTGTAGCCACTGAAATCAGGTGGTTCGTGTTTATTCCTTTGTCATTTAGGCTCCGTTTACATGGACACGGGGATTTTTAAAAACAGAGACATTTCCCTTCGTTTGTTCACATTGTTTACACACAAATGGAGAATTCACCTCTGAAAACAAATCTTTCTAAAAACTCCGGCTGGAGTGGAGATTTTGAAAAACTCCGGTTTCACGTTTGTGTGTAAACTGAGATAAACAGAGTTTTAGGAGCTGACGCACTGAAAGTGCAACTGACGTTCACCTGTTGCTATGACGACGATGATGGAAGTATCAGAGCAGCAGTCGCATTTCTTCTGATCGTGCAGGAGAACTCAGAAAACAGCAGCATGTAGAACTTTGTACACAACATCAGCCCGGAGCAGAAGCTCTGAGCTCAGCAGCACCAAACACACGGGGCAGCTCCTCAAGACGGAGCTGAGGTCCAGTGTTGGTCAGATTGTCCAGAGGCTCCATCCTCTGTGTCCTGTTTCCAGACGGGGGCGAGAAAGACCAGGGCGCAAAGGACTGGGTCCGAGTGGTTCCGTGTCATTGTCTGTGCGCTGGTGCGTGTGGGAAAAGTGAGAATGTTCTGTGGACCACAGGTCCGGCTGCTCTGGTCCCCCCCCCCCCGCTTCAGCTTCAGCTTCAGTTCATCTGTTTGTTCTGCTGAAACACTTTTCATGTGTTTCATTCACACACAGATGATGGATCAGATCCATGACCAGATGAACGAGGGTTTTACCCCGAAACAAACCAGATTAAAACAACAACCAAAAAAAAAATCATTCCTTTTCCATCTTCACTCATTTTTGGAAAAAGCTCCAGGAGCCACTAGGGGAGAGCTAAAGAGCCACATGTGGCTCCGGAGCCGCGGGTTGTCGACCCCTGATATAGAACTTTGAATTTTTCCAGTTTACAAAGGGTATGAATAATTTTGGACATGCCACTTTTTGTCCAAATGTAAATTAAAGCTGTGAATTATTATTTTTTTTTTCACAATGACGCCTCTTGTACATCGTCTTCTTATCTTCTGGGAGACGTCTGTGTCATTTCCAATCAAGAAAAAACTTGCTGGTTGAATAAAAGTAACTAAGTAAAAATTTGTCAGGGGTATGAGTAATTCTGGGCTTGACATGTATATAAAATCTCTTCTCCTCCTCCTCTGCTCTTTCTCTCCGTCCTCTCGTCTCGTCGTCCTTCATGTCGTCCAAACACAAACCCTCGGCTGATCTGATCTGATCTTCTCTCCCCAAACAAACACGTGTCTTTGTAAAACTCAGATCAGTCTTTGTTTGTGTGGAGGGGCATAGATTTCCTGTCGTCTCTGTCACCGTTTCGCTCTGATCACGTCTCGACTCACCCAAGTTTACTCAGATCTCCAGATGAACCAAAGACGGTGACGGTGTTTTCTGTGGTCTGTGTTCACTGACGCGACATGACAAGAAATATTTATTCTTTTGGGTTTCTTTCTGAATACTGGACTAGCTCCGCCCACCTGTGGTTCAGTCCTGGTTTAGTCCTGGTTCAGTCCTGGTTTAGTCCTGGTTTAGACCTGGTTTAGTCCTGGTCTAGTCCTGGTTTAGTCCTGGAGTCCTGGTTTAGTCCTGGTTTAGACCTGGTTTAGTCCTGGTTTAGTCCTGGTTCAGTCCGGTTTAGTCCTGGTTTAGTCCTGGAGTCCTGGTTTAGTCCTGGTTTAGTCCTGGTTCAGTCCTGGTTTAGTCCTGGTTTAGTCCTGGTTTAAGTCCTGGTTTAGTCCTGGTTTAGTCCTGGTTTAGTCCTGGTTTAGTCCTGGTTTAGTCCTGGTTTAGTCCTGGTTTAGTCCTGGTTTAGTCCTGGTTTAGTCCTGGGTTTAGTCCTGGTTTAGTCCTGGTTTAGTTGTGGTTCAGTTCTGGTTTAGTCCTGGTTTAGTTGTGGTTCAGTTCTGGTTTAGTCCTGGTTCAGTCCTGATTTAGTCCTGGTTTAGTCCTGGTTCAGTTCTGGTTTAGTCCTGGTTTAGTCCTGGTGTTACGGCCCCAGGCCTTAGTTGTAATATTTCTGCAGAGTCTCTTGATTCCTGCTGTAGGAGCCCTGGTCTGTGATTGGTGGGGCAAGTCGACGCCCACTTCACCTGCAGCCACCTCCCCCTATTTAAGGAGATTGCCAGCACCTGTTCGGGGCTGCTGGCCTTGGTGGCCAGTCTGCCATTTTGGTTTTGTGTTTGTGTGTGTAGTTAAGTTTAGTTTTGTGCCTTTTTTGATTTGGTCACTCGATTCTGTTTGTGGGCTTATGTGGTTTAATTTGGGGAACTTGTGTTTTAGTTGAGTGTGGTGTCCCTAAGTTTTACCACTCGTTTTTGTGTAAGCCTGCGTGACTCCTTTTCTGGCACAAAACTCTGTTTATTCTGTTGTTCTGTTTCTTAGTTTAGGTTGTTTTCTGTATATTTTTAGTGTTTTGTTAATTTACCTTTACATTCCTGTTAATTAAACATTACTTAATTTATTCCATTTTACATCTTGGTTTTATTTTTGTTACTTCCCTCACCCCAAACGAGCTGGGTCGTAACACCTGGTTTAGTCCTGGTTCAGTCCTGGTTTAGTCCTGGTTCAGTCCTGGTTTAGTCCTGGTTTAGTTTGGTTTAGTCCTGGTTTAGTCTTGGTTAGTCCTGGTTTAGTCTGTTTAGTCCTGGTTCAGTTAGTCCTGGTTCAGTCCTGGTTTAGTCCTGGTTTAGTCCTGGTCTAGTCCTGGTTTAGTCCTGGTCTAGTCCTGGTTCAGTCCTGGTTTCAGTCCTGGTTTAGTCCTGGTTCAGTTCTGGTTTAGTCCTGGTTTAGTCCTGGTTTAGTCCTGGTTCTAGTCCTGGTCTAGTCCTGGATTAATCCTGGTCTAGTCCTGGTTTAATCCTGGTTTAGTCCTGGTTTAGTCCTGGTTTAGTCCTGGTCTAGTCCTGGATTAATCCTGGTCTAGTCCTGGTTTAATCCTGGTTTAGTCCTGGTTTAATCCTGGTTTAGTCCTGGTCTAGTCCTGGTTAGTCCTGGTTTAGTCCTGGTTTAGTCCTGGTTTAGTCCTGGTTTAGTCCTGGGTTCAATCAGTCTCAAAACACAACATTTAGCATCACTGTCCTACAAAATAAAATCTTACCTCCGAAATATTTTGCTTTTCTCTTTCGTCTTTTTCCTCTCGTTCGTTCGTTCGTTCGTCTGCGGCGCAAAAGTCCAGGTTTAAAATTCTAAAACTTCACATGAAAACAGCGAAGAATCCAACAGAATCAAACCTTTTTATGAAAACTCTGAGACTCCAGATTCTTACCAACGACGAGGAAAATCTGACGCTTCGTTCCGTCACCTTGGTCCTGAGTGTTGGTTTTTTGGACATTTAGTTTCCAGTCGCTCGTTCTTTTCTCGGTCTTTTCATATTCACGTTAAACTTTTCACTTTGGGTTTAGAGTGAAACTTGTGGCTGTTGTCGAAGGGGCAGAAGCTTCTCCCTCAAACATGATCAGCGTCATGGATCTTCTCCTCCATACGTCAATCCCCCATCAGGAATCTTTAGAGGCTGTTTGCTCGACATCGATCAGGACCGTCCTTCTTCATCGGGATTAAAGAGCTCGGGACACGTTTTCACTCTCTCACGCTTTTCACGTTTCTCTCATTCTCGCTTGGTTTGGTGGAGAGTGACGCTTCTGAACATTTATCAGTTTTACATCGGCTCAGTTGGAGAGAAAAAGAGTAGAAGAAAAGTACAAAAACGCAGAAAGTAAAGTTCTAAAACTAAGGTGACCAAATGTCTGTTTTTCCCCGGACATGTCCGTATTTTGCGTCCTGTCCTGGGCGTCCGGGTTTTTTTTTTTAAGTGATGCAAATGTCCGGGTTTTCATTACAGTTCATTGGGGGCATTAAACTGATCGTCTCTCGTAGCGTCTGTGACTCAGAAGGAGCGAGACACAAACAGTCGGTCAGTCTGAAACATACTGAAACACAAACGCACATTTAACAACGACTTGTACAAGAAATTTCAGTTTTCCATCCTGGTCGGGACAAGTGTGAGTCCATGTGCACAGGTTGAGGTGAGAGTTCAGTGTCCCTCGTTTATCTCGGGGTTATGTTCTAAAAATAACCTGCGACAGGTGAAATCCACCAAGTATCAACTTTATATTTTACAATTATTATATCTGTGTTAAGTCTGTAAAACCTCAGCACAAACTTTATACACTTTTCTCCGACAGGATCGACAGGTGCAACACTTTTTACTTCCTTCTTTAAAACTTGTTGCTGCTGTCGTCCTTTTGTTATTTTCCTCCTTCTTTATGTAACGAACTGAAGATTCATTTATTCTGTAATGGAGCCGACAGAGCAGAGTCCTGCACGGTTCCATTTTTGCCAGTACAACACCGCACCTGCAGTACAACACCGCACCTGCCAGTACAGGACCGCACCTGCCCATTAACCCGAGATTATATCAAGCTTTTGCCTCACAGACTGAACCAGGACTGAACACTGCAGACACAGGACTGAACAGACTGAACCAGGACTGAACCAGGACTAAACCTGACTGAACCAGGCTGAACCAGGACTGACCAGACAAACCAGGACTAAACCACTGAACCAGGAACCAGGACTAAACCAGGACTGAACCAGGACTAAACCAGGACTGAACCAGGACTAAACCAGGACTGAACCAGGACTGAACCAAACCAGGACTGAACCAGACAACCACTAACCAGGACTGAACCAGGACTAAACCAGGACTGAACCAGGACTGAACCAGGACTAAACCAGGACTGAACCAGGACTGAACCAGGACTAAACCAGGACTGAACCAAGACTGAACCAGGACTGAACCAGGACTAAACCAGGACTAAACCAGGACTAAACCAGGACTAAACCAGGACTGAACCAGGAGAACCAACTGACTGAACCAGGACTAACCAGGACTGAACCAGGACTGAACCAGGACTAAACCAACAGGACTGAACCAGGACTGAACCAGGACTGAACCAGGACTAAACCACTGAACCAGGACTGAACCAGGACTGAACCAGGACAAACCAGGACTAACCAGGACTGAACCAGGACTGAACCAGGACTGAACCAGACTAAACCAGGACTGAACCAGGACTGAACCAGGACTAAACCAGGACTAAACCAGGAACCAGGACTGAACCAGGACTGAACCAGGACTGAACCAGGACAGACTGACTGAACCAGGACTGACTAAACCAGGACTAAACCAGGACTGAACCAGGACTGAACCAGGACTAACCAGGACTAAACCAGGACTAACCAGGACTGAACCAGGAACCAGGACTAACCAGGACTAAACCAGGACTCTGAACCAGGACTGAACCAAGGACTAAACCAGGACTGAACCAGGACTGAACCAGGACGAACCAGGACTAAACCAGGACTGAACCAGGACTAAACCAGGACTAACCAGGACTAAACCAGGACTGAACCAGGACTGAACCAGGTGACCGCAGGGACCGATGCAGAGCTCCACACCTCACAGAGTTAAACGCGGCAGTTGCCTGATCGAGCTTTGCAGACAAACTGCTCGGCGTTTTCTCTCTTAAGTCCAAGATTAGTCCTGGTTTAGACCTGGTTCAGTCTTGACCCACCCATGTGTTAAAAAAAAAAAATCTGTGAACTGCGATATAGTGAGGGACGACTGTAGCTCAATGTGGAGGCCCCACCTCCCGCCCCCGTGAGGTGTCCGGGTTTTTACAAATGGAAATATGATCTAAAACAGAATCCCTCTACATATGTCGTCAACACAGAAAAGCTTTTAACAAACTTTTTGTCTAAATATTGTTTAATTTAGACTCGTTTTGGGTCTTGTTTACATTATGGTTGCTGGGTAACAGTTATGGAAGCAGCCCAAGTGGGAAATAAAATTATAAACTTCAGGCGAAACTAGAGAAGATGTTTAGTAAAATCTCAGATATAATGATTTGAATTAAAGGAAGTGCTCTGTGTGAAGCTCTGCAGGCTGTATTCACGCTTACTGAACATGGAAACATGCGGATGACGACGTCCGGTGTCGTTTCAGACTCTGGGCCTGTGATAAAACACAATACACACAATACAACCTGACATTTCTTTTATTTATTCATATATTTAGTTAGATAAATTATAATACGCAAATTAATAGGCAATTTATTAAAGGAAGAAAGAAAGAATCAGAAATCTGTTTTTCCAGATTTTGTGTTACTATCGACTAGGGATGGGCATGATTAATCGATTAATCGATAATTGATCATTAAGAATTTCATCAATTACGTTCATTTTAATCGACAAACTGAATGTATGTTTGTGTGTCGTGACCAAACAGGTGTGTACATGTGTCTCTGCATCAGAAGGAGCGAGACACAAACAGTGGGTCAGTCTGTAACGAACCGAAGCACAAATGTGGATTTAACCAGGATTTGTAGAAGAAATTCCACACTTTCCGTTGCGTTGGGACAAGTGTGAGTCCATGTGCACAGTGGATAAAGCAGCACATATGTTTCTGTGTCCAGTGGGAAAAAGTTTTTCCAGGTGAGAGTCGCTCAATGTGGATGACGAGGCCCCGCCCCCCTCCCCCCGTACGCTGTCCTGGTTTTGACAAACACAAATCTGGTCACACTGACCTGTATTCACCTGAGTCATGTCTTTTAATCCAACACAAGTTGAACCACATCAGCGACACAAGAGCTGGAGTTTTATCTTCACTTAGTTTATGTAAATTAGTGATGTGGTTTTAAGTTTTGTTTCTGTGAGATTTGAACAAAACTGAATTAAACACATTATAATGTCAAACAGCTGATGTGGATCTAGAGTCGTTATGTTTATATGTCGTAAAGTTGAATTTGTTTATGCAGATTAGTGCAGATAGTAATAATAATGATGATCATTTTAATATAAAAACGTTAATGATTAATCGATAATCGATCATTAATTCTTCCGACGATCGATTAAGAAAATTTCATTGAATGCCCGTCTCTAGTGTCGAGCTTTGGTTGACATGGTGAGTCCGACTCCAAATCAGGGACGAGTATCCAGTGATGTAGCGATTTTATTTTCCAGAAGAAGGAGAAGAAATAGAAAAATCTACACCGCGTCATTAGTGGAGAGTAAATATAAACAGACCACAACTGCTTTTATGTTATAAATACACTAAAGTCTCTCTCGACCGGGAAAACAAGACACTCACCGACCGCAGCGACTCCCTGGACACGCGTCATGTACTTTTCTCCTGTTGGTTCGCGGCGTCCAAGACCTCGAGGGCGTCTGAACCACAGACTGTTTATATATTATATTTTATATTTTATCAGCCAAACCTCCTTGTCAAAGTCTGATCTGGTCACATCTCAGAAGCTCAGCAGGGCAGGGCCTGGTTAGTACTTGGATGGAGACACTGGGAAAATCAGGAGCCACAGGAGGCGCCAGAGGCAAAAACTGTTGTTGTGTCCTTAGGCAAGACACTTCACCCACATTGCCTTGTATGAATGTGGTGTGTGTGAGTGTTGGTGGTGGTCGGAGGGACAGTTTTTCAGTCGTCACTCTCACCTTTTATTGAAACTCAAACTAAATAGGAGTTTCGCACTAGAGCTGGTATCATTAACAAGTTGCCGATACGATACATTCCTCGATACACAGGCCACGATACGATACATATCATGATACAGTGCACTTTCGATTCAATATGATATATTTCAAATCGATTCGATACGGTTCAATAAAAAACAAAGTCTAAATCATGTCTGTGATACTAAAAATCTTTGTTAAACCATTTCTTGTGCAAAGTTCATATGAAACACAAACATTTTAATCGTCAAAACAGTAAAAATGTCAAATATGTTGCATAAATGAGTTTCCTTTCACTCCACAAGCAACAAAACTGTAGCTCTGGAACAAAATAATTTAGTAAAACACACCTAAAAATACTCTTGGTGAAATATCGATACAGCAGCCCACGATATCGATACTGTATCATCACATTAAACGATACGATATATCGATATTCCGATATTTTTGCACACCTCTATTTCGCACTGATCACAGGCTCCTGGAGATGTGCTTTTTAAATCCATTTTGTTGAGTTTTGTTTGAGTTTTAGATTCTTAAACCATCTTAAAGTTTCCGACAGTGTTTGCTGACGTGTACATTCTGTCTCCATGGTAACAGTTGATCTTTCGACCATAGACATGCATGTATAACCCCTGGGTCTTTAAAATAACGTTCCTGTCTTGCTTCTCGCAGACTTTGCGGTTGCCATGACGAGCGAGGAGGAGGAGGGGCCTGTCGTTGCCACGCCCACCGCATCATCACCGCGCGCCCGGGTCTCTGCGCCACAGCTGCCCCGGGGCGACTCGCGCGGCACACACGGCGCCACTTCCTCCTCCCGAAACGCGCACAAGAGACACACGCCCGCGGACGACGGCGACGAGGAGGAGGAGGAAGGGGCGGGGCCACAGGACAATCAAGGTAACCATGACAACACCACGACTACATACGGTCGTTCATCTGTGATGTCGTTTAAACGTCACAAACACACGGACAGAGTTTAGTTTCATTCACACGTTTAACGCACAAACCTGAAGGTTTAGGTCGAGTTCATCTGTGTGTCGTTCGTTCATTCGTTTTTCAAAATAAAACTAAAACTGAACTGAACCAGGACTGATCCAGGTCTGGGACCAGACCGGGACTGAGACCGGGACCGGACCAGGACCAGACCGGGACCAGACCGGGACTGACACCAAGACCAGACCGGGACTGAGACCGAGACCAGACTGGGACTGAGACCGAGACCAGACTGGGACCAGACCGGGACCAGAGCAGGACCAGAGCAGGACCAGAGCAGGACCAGAGCAGGACCAGACCGGACTCCGAGCTTTGACTCTGAGCCTCCGCGGGGTCCAAGCCTCAGCTTCGAGCTCCGGCCCTGCCGTGGGCTCTGAGCCTCCGGTCTGGTCCTGGTCTGGTCCCGGTCTGGTCCCGGTCTGGTTCTGGTCTGGTCCTGGACCTGGATCAGTCCTGGTTCAGTTCGGCATCGCAGTCACAGAAGTCACGTAAACATAAACGGTCGTTATCCGTTTTTACCATTTTTCATTTAAACACAAAATCGAAAGTGAAAAAACAGATCTTTATCTGTTTTTTCCTTTTGGTTTTGGAGACAAATAACGAAGAAAATCTTTGTTTTTTCATGTTCTTATTTTTGGTTTTATCTTGAAAAACGAATGAACGAACGACACACAGATTCAGAATCTTCACACCTGATTTCTGTCTCTTTTTTTTTTGTTCCTTGTTCATCAAATAAGAGACGATGGCCTTTCAAAAGTGTTTAACCACAACATTTATCAAATAAAGTAACAATAATCCATCTTAACATAGGATTACCAGTGTTTATGTTTCACTAACGGCCGGTCGTCTTTATCGTTATCTTAGCCTCACCAAGCGTCAAACCACTTCAGTCTGAGATGAACTGTCACAAAAAAACTGTAAACTGTTGATAGTTTAGTTTGTTTTTGTTTCGTTTGTGTGACTGAATCGCTCTTTTCTCGTGACAGGTTTAGAGGACGGGCCCATACAGGAAGTGGACTTGCACATACAGGACATACAGGAAGTTGACGTGGATCCGGCGGGACGCGAGGCGGACGACAGCAGCAGCAGCGACGACGATGACTCGAGTGACACGAGCGTCCTGGTGGTGCCGCACCCGGAGCTGGTCCCTGTGGTCTTCTTCTGTATGAAACAGACCACGTGTCCACGAAGTCTCTGCATCAGGATGGTCTGCAGCCCATATCCTTCCACCGCACCAGGTCTGAAGCTCAGGTCTGAGGTCTAAGGTCTGAAACACAGAGCTCAGGTCTGAGGTCTGAGCTGCTACAGTAGGTCTAAGGTCTGTGGTCTGAAGTCTAAGATTTGAGGTCTGTGGTCTATGGTCTAAGGTCTGAGGTCTAAGGTCTAAGGTCTAAGGTCTAAGGTCTGAGGTCTGAGGTCTGTGGTCGTCTGAGGTCTGAGGTCTGTGGTCTGAGGTCTAATGTCTGTGGTCTGAGGTCTGTGGTCTAAAGTCTGAGATCTGAGGTCTCAGGTCTGTGGTGTGAGGTCTGAGGTCTAAGGTCTGAGGTCTAAGATATAAGGTCTAAGCTCTGTGGTCTAAGGTCTGTGGTCTGTGGTCTGAGGTCTGTGGTCTAATATCTGTGGTCTAAGGTCTGTGGTCTCAGGTCTGTGGTGTGAGGTCTGAGGTCTGAGGTCTAAGGTCTGAGGTCTAAGGTCTGTGGTCTGTGATCTGTGGTCTAAGGCCTGATGTCTAAGGTCTGAGGTCTAAGATCTGAGGTCTAAGGTCTGTGGTGTGAGGTCTGAGGTCGAAGGTCTCAGGTCTGTGGTGTGAGGTCTGAGGTCGAAGGTCTCAGGTCTGTGGTCTGAGGTCTCAGGTCTAAGGTCTGAGGTTTGAGGTCTAAGGTCTGAGGTTTGAGGTCTCAGGTCTAAGGTCTCAGGTCTAAAGTGTGAGGTCTGTGGTCTAAGGTCTGTGGTCTGTGATCTGTGGTCTAAGGTCTGATGTCTAAGGTCTGAGGTCTAAGATCTGAGGTCTAAGGTCTGTGGTGTGAGGTCTGAGGTCTGTGGTCTAAGGTCGAAGATCTGAGGTGTGAGGTCTGAGGTCGAAGGTCTCAGGTCTGTGGTCTGAGGTCTGAGGTCTAAGGTCTAAGGTCTGAGGTCTGAGGTCTGAGGTCTAAGGTCTGAGGTCTGGTCTGGTCTAAGGTCTAAGGTCTGTGGTCTGAGGTCTGTGGTCTAAGGTCTGAGGTCTGTGGTCTAAGGTCTGTGGTCTGAGGTCTAAGGTCTCAGGTCTGTGGTCTGAGGTCTGTGTCTAAGGTCTAAGGTCTGAGGTCTAAGGTCTGAGGTCTAAGGTCTGAGGTCTAAGGTCTGAGGTCTGTGGTCTGAACATTAGATGTTATAAATCTTCTGTTTGAGTTTGAGTTGTTCAGTTTTCTGTGTTAAACTCAAACATTTCAGGTAAAAGTCTTGTGTTTTTTTGAACTTGTTTGTTTCTTTTAGATTGTTGCGGCTTGTTTTTTCCTAGGGTCTGTTCAGATTGGCGCGTCAAAGCGTCCAATTCACACAAAATTAACTTTTTACTGCAAGTTTTTTTTTTTAATCTAACTTGATAAAGCGAATAATAATTCATATTTTATTTGTGGTTTTAAGGATCTTAGCTGGAATGAAGTCTGATGGTTCTTTCTAACGTGTTTAAACCTGCACATATTTCAATTATTCTCAGTTTTGAGCTTCAGTCTTCGGCCGTCGATCGTCCCTCTGCTTTGTCTGTGTTTACATTTGTGGCTCTTGATGAAAACAGTTCCTGGTTTAGGACGTCCTGTGTTTTTGCGGCGCATCTTCAGGTGCATTCAACACGGCGCGTCTTGAGTGTTCAGGTGCCACAAGTTGAAAATGATGAACTTTTGACGTCGGACGCCCCACGCGACCAATCAGGGACGAGTATTCAGTGACGTAGTGACGTTATTATCCGGAAGAAGGAAGAGAAAGAACCTATGGATCTATTAAAATAACTGGAGGTGTTGTTGCTTGTATCTGCCTCCAGCTGTTGTAGTGACTCACTGGTTCTACAGCGGAAAAAATCCCCTGGGCCGAGTGAGAATTTTTCTCGTAGCGGCAATGAGTGCGTTTACATGCACAATCGATTATGATCGGGTTTTTGAGTATCCCGTTTCTTCATGGTGCATGTAAACGGTTCAGTAACCCGGTTATGGCAGTGTCCCGGTTATTAGAAACCGAGTTACTGTAGCTGGTTTATTCCGATAGTAACCGGGGATACTTGTGGCATGTAAACGCAGTTATCCCGGTTACTGCAACATAAAGTTGAGTCGCATGCGTCCAAAAGACACTTTCCAGCCTTTCACCACAACAGTAACGACATAAATAAATTGACCAACATAAATAAAGTGACCAAACGAGTGAAATGACTGTAAAATAAAGAGCTGCGCTAAACCTGCACACGTACAATCTGCACGTACACTGCACTGTACACCTGCACTCGTGTGACGCTGAAAAGCTAAAACATGAACTATCTCCTATACAACACACACACAGAACAGACTCACCATCATCAGCACCTCTTCTGTCACAGAAATAACACACATAATCCACAGAGTCGTGTCATTTAGTCCAAAAGAAACTGAATCACATCAGCGGCACAAGGAGCGAGTTGTTTTTATCGCCGCTAACAGTTTATGCTAATTAGCCAAACGGTCTTAAGTTTCGTTTCTGTAAAACGTAAACAAATGTGATCAGAGCTGAATGATCTGATCAAACGGGCTGATGTGTCTCTATAGTGTTTATGGTTTATATGTTGTAAAGTTGAGTTTATTTATGCAGAAGATTTTAATGAAGAATCTGCACAGTGGATTGTGGGAGATCTCGTAGCTCCTTAGCTTCTTATGCTAAAGGAGCTCACGGTTTGTATTTTTCCTGGTTTATGAAATTGATTTAAGTTAATTTTTGCGCCTGCGCATTTGTAAGATTATGTCAAGAAACCAGGATACTCCATTTGATCATGTACACGTGGATATGAGTGTCTCGGTTTCTCAGTGCTCATGTAAACACAGTAACACGAACACTGACAGAACCAGGATATGGACAATAACCGGGACACTGATGTACATGTGACGCACTCAATGTAAACACAAACTGCTCGTGTTCGACTGACAGGGACCTACAACTTTCAAAAATGTCGGATTTTGTGGCCTTTTTTTTAACCTGTTTTTAGATCATAAACTTTTTCTCAGCTCAAAACCCTTCATTTGTCTTAAAAACGCTTCATAATCATTTGCTTCGGCTTCGCTCTGGCTCCTCTCACTCTGATTGGTCAAAGCGATCACGTGATACACGAGCCCGTGCTCCGTTTGTGCGTTCATGTACATTGGTGTGTGCGGGAGAAAAGACTCCACCCCACAGCCACCGGAAGAACCTCCCCGGGCTAAAGGCAAATCATGCACCACTGAGCTCGACCCGTTGACTTGAACTCCATTTTGGAACCTGGGGACTCGCGGGAACCACAGACATTAGTGGATTATAAATATAAAAACACTGCAACCGTCAAGTTGATTTCCTCCTCTAAAACACTGAAGTGTCTCTCAGTCTGGTCCATCGTTCTGGGAAAAGACCAGAAATGTCGCTTGTCACTTGACGAGCCTCAAGTATTTGGTGTTTAAAAGATGCTCCTTGACACTCCAGTCTGAACGGACCTTTTGGCTACGTTCAGACTGCAGGGTTTAACGCTCAATTCTGATTTTTTTGTGAAATCTGATGTTTTTGCGAGGTCGTTCACATTTCCAGTTAAATGTGACTTGTGTGTGACTCCAGTGTGAACATTAAACGGTCCAAAAGTGTCCCACATGTGACACTGGAGACACGACGACGTCAACCGCAGCGAGCGTCTCTGTGTTTACACAAGTTGTCCAAACA
>NW_026571190.1:40942763-40987559 GCF_026225935.1 Boleophthalmus pectinirostris | reverse complement strand
CCTGGTTTAGACCTGTTTTAGCTGGTTAGTTGTTTTCCTGGTTTAGTCCTGGTTTAGTGGCAATGAGTTTAAAAAAAAAAAAAAAAAGGGGATTTAGCCCAAAATGTGAAAACAGTAAAATCCCTCTGTGTAATCCATTTATTTCAACCAAGTAACTGTAATCCAATTCCCACTCACTGAAACAGTAACTGTAACTGAATACAGTTACTCATCATTTGTACTCTGATTACTCTGGTACATGTAATCTGTTACTCCACAACACTGTACATCACCAGTTGAACGTTTGCGTCTCCGTGCACTCGCAGATTTCTTCGCATCTTCACTTTTTATTCGTCTAAATGCAGAATAAAATGTGAAGACGCGACTCCACTTTTGCGTCTTCTGTTCGGACCGAATCGTATAAACGTATCCTGAACTTTTAACTAGATCATGAAGAAAATAAACCAGACTAAAAATAAAGATTTACTCAAACATGAATGAAACAAAACACAACTCCAGCTCTGTTTTTGTGACGAGGAAACAGTGACTTAACACGACTAAAAACTCACAAATCTCTTCTGTGTAATGTTGGACGTTTTAAAGCCACGGTTTCTCTCACAGTTGGAGCTCGATTCGTTGGTTGGTTCGTTTGTGGAGATCGCGGCGTAAAATCACAGACGCTTTAATCCTGCGTCGCCCGAAGGAGCCCATCCATCCTCTCTTTCTCTTTCTCTTCCTCTTTCTGTTTCTGTTTCTGTTTCTGTTCCTGTGAGTCGTCGTGTCGATCGGCGCTCGATGCGTCTTGTGAGTGGACGTCACTTGGTCCGCAGCTGGGGCCGGGGCGTCCGGAGACGCCGGGAGACGGGAGCGTCGGGGGCATGAGCGGGGAGAGCGGCTCACGTTTACAGAGCGTGTGACCTATGACTCATTCAGGAGCGCTGGTATTCCTGGACTTTCTTTTGTCCCTGAATGCACCAGGGTTTATTTAAAAATGAGAAGAAGCACGGGATTAATGATCCGGCTCTGAGACTGTTTTTGTAAATGGACGTTGGTTAAACTCGTGACCCGCGAGTCGACACGTTTCAAACAGGAAGTGAACATGGGCACATGTCTGGCTCCATCGACTGTAGCTCCAGTTCATTTTACATTGAAAATGGGTCCAGTCAAGTGGTAACGGAGGGAAACAGGGTCAGATTTTTGACATTCAAATGTCTCTTATTCAGAAACTAGAGGACTATTGAAAAAGTAAAGTATCAGAATGAGGAGAGTTACACTCCACAGGGCAAGTTAACCTGTGATATTCTTTCAAGTTGTTGAAAATTTAAAAACTCATGTCGGTACGGAGGAATGAAATATTGCAGCACTTTTTGGTCAATAAATCCAAACAGTGATAACTCTTGTTCTCACTTACATATCTTAAAAACTGGTTTGATATTTGCTTCATATAGTTTTCTACATATGTACAAGATTAGGTTGAAAAACCTCTTTTTTGACTATGAGATTTTTTATTAAGAAGTCATGGTAACGAGGGAAAATTGTACAAAAGTAGAAGGTGCAGGATTAATCATTTGTCTTTTTTCTTCCCAATACTTTAATATTACTTCAAATGAAAGAACTATTTCTATGTTCCTTCCAAACATTTTTATCATTTTTAAATACTTTTTTTTTTAATCCTGTCCCTTCATCAACAGTTCAAAGATGGAATAACACAAGATATGATGAAATACAACATTTATTTACATGATTTGGGTCTTTGAAATTTGGAAATAATTTTTTTCATGTTTAACATTGTCTGTTTAAAATATGGACTTAGAACCAAAAATGGTACAGAAAAAAGTAACAGTTTGATAAACTAGAGAATATGTATCTGTTCAATACATTTTTATATCAGATCAATTAACTTGAAGTTTTGTCCTTGTTGTTTACTTCTGCTTGACCGGACCCAAAAACATCTGCTGCTGTCAAACTGCTCATGTCGGTCTTAAAGTGTTTGATTTAAGTCGCTCTACATGATCCTGTTGTTTTTATTTCATTATTTTGTTGGAATACATCGATACTGATACTGATATTGGATATCAATGAATATTAATTCATCTAATTTGATGATCAAAGTTGGAGTTTGTGAGTCACTGAAGAACCTGTTTACGCGTTTTTGCAGTTTGCAGTGTGAGAAAAGTGTTAATGTGTTTTTATTTGGACTCATAACACTTGTTGACGATATTTTATTTACAGATAAACATTTTAAATTGTGTTTTGATATGTTTATATATTTTCATACAGAACAGAGTGTAAGTTTAAGTGTAATCTTACAGCGCTCATTGATGTTTGTGGGTTGAACCATTCAAAAAGCATTTTTACGAAACGTTCTCTAAATGTTTCCATTTGGTTGGTTTGCGTAGATTTGGATAAAGCAAAAGTCTCTATAAACCGTCTGGATAGACTCAATAAAACTAGTCTGAAATTCTCTTGATATTCTCATCAAATCTGAAATGTGTGAGGTCAACATTGTCCATCCATCCATTTTTTCCTGTTTATCTGGGGCTTGGTCACAGGGGCATCAGTCTAAGCAGGGACTCACAGACTCCCTTCACCCCAGACACTTCCTCCAGGGAACCCCGAGGTGTTCCCAGGCCAGTCCAGAGACATAGTCCGTCCAGTGTGTCCTGGTTCTTCCTCTGGGCCTCCTCCTGGTGGGACATGAACACCTCCTGAAGGAGACGCCAAGGAGACATCAGAACAGACGCCCGAGACTGAGCGGCTCTACTCCGAGCTCCTGCCGTGTAACTGAACTCCTCACCTGATCCCTGAGGGAGCGTCCAGACCCCCTGCGGAGCCGTGATCTTTGTTCTTCCGGTCATTTCCCACAGATCGTGACCAGAGGTGACGGGAGGAACTTAAACTGAAGATAGATCGAGAACTTTGCCCTGAGAGACGTCAACATTGTTTTCAACTGAAATCTAGAGTGTTTCGGTCCCCAGCTGCCGACTGCAGCTTTCTACACCTTAGAACGTGAGGATGAGAGAAATCAAGTTTTCTGTGTGTTCCAAAGTGTATAAATACCAGACACACTGACAGAGAGCAGGAGCCAACTACAATGAAACTACTCTGAAACACAGCCTGTAAACAAGAAGGTGTTCGTTTCAGAGTAGTTTCATTGTAGTTAGATAAACTTAATAAAAGACAAGCGACTCTTTCTACAGGAGACATGCACAACAGAGCGTGAAATGACACAGTCTGATAATCCCCGTCCATGATGTTCCCTCTAGATTATTTTAGTTTTGTCTTGTTTCGATGACACATGCGGCGATGCGACGCTGGTGGCTCGTGTTGTTGCCAGAGTGAATGTCTTTTCCTCTAAATATTGCGGGTTCTTTACGATGTGTTTACTCGGGTTTTCACCTGGAACACTAAAGAAACATGTCACTTTATTGAACGAAGTGAAATAGAAGCGCACACTGTTCCGACTCCAGAATGAACTCGCTCATGGTTCGTTCATCAGACGGTGACACAGAGAGTTCAGTTCACGTTCTCCCAAAATATGAACATGTACGACACTGGAGATATGTTTAAAGCTCTACTGTGGAACATTCCACACAAAGAGTAGTGTTAGTTTTTCCAAATGCTCTTTTTACTCTTGAGTTATGTCCAGGACCAATACTCTCACATTACTCTTACTTCAGTTCAATTTGAGTATTTTCTTCTGCTGTAAAGACGAGTCATGTTTTGTGAAACGGCGAGCGCTCGTTTGCTCGCGTGCGGAGTTGGCAGAGTGGTTAACGCCGACGGCACTTTCACAAACACGACCGTCACGGCTCGTCTCAGGTCCAGACCCCCCCCCGGGGCCTCGCTCTGGACTCGCCCGCGCGCTTTTAATGGAAACACAAACCGAACGAGACCCGCTTCACTTCAGGAGGAACGCGGCGACGGTTTGTTCGGCGGCAGAGTGGTTAGCCTTTGTCCTCTTCTCTTTAAAGGGCCGGCGTTACGATATTTTCGGAGCTGCCCTGATGTCGTTTCCTCATCGCAAACAGACCTGGAGTTGTGTTTCGTTTCATTCACACGTTTAACGCACAAACCCGTTCTCCTCTCAAACAGAAAACACCCTGTTCCACCTCGTGATGTCATCGAGGAAGTGCGCCACTGTGTTTTTGAACTCCATGCATCTCCTTCACTGGAATCATTTGGATAATTTCAGCTCTGGAATTAGGTCCCAATCCTCTAAAGGTAAAAAAAAAAAAAAAAGGAGCTGTTAACTTGAAAACTACCACTTCATGACATCACGAGGTGGAGCAGAGCGTTTAGATCTTTGGAGATGTAGACGTAGACGAATAATAAAGAGTTACTCAAACATGAACGAAACAAAACACAACTCCAGGTCTGTTAACGCGACTTCAAGCTCACAGGAGTCAGTTTTGTGTTTAAAGAGGTTGTGGGTTCGACTCCTGATCTCCCAGAGTGGAGCGTGTGGCAGTGGCAGAGTGGTTAGCCCTGTGTTTCTCCGTTAGGGGTGGCACGGTTCATGAAAAAAACCCGAACCGTTCAGTTCGCTTGTCACGGTTCTGGACGTGTGTGTACCGTACGGTTTCCACGGTTCCCAGGTTGTGCACTGTAGCCTCGTGTCCGTATGTGACCTGTTTCGTTTTGGCGCAAAAGAAGATGTTTGGAGGGCGACAGGTGCGGAGGGCTGAGGGCTACAAACACGACTCCACCGACAACTGCAGCAGGACGAACACGCGCGGCACTGACTCTGGGTTTGTCAATGGGAAAGATCAAACTTGACGGAGGTGTGTTTAGTCGTGCAGTGGAGCCTATTATGTGTATTTCGTCCTACACGAGCGTTAAAACTGTAACTTTTGGGCACGTAAAGGCTGAAGTACAGTTCTGTGTCGACTCAACGTGCACCGCCGCCGCCGCCGCCGTCGTTTTTGATTTATAGATCTGCGTCGAGGTCTGTGCACCGCGAAGTAATTCACCGCCAAAACACTAGAGGGCGACGATATCTGTACAGTCATATAAACGTGTGTCTGTGTGTGTGACCCGCAGACGTATAATCTCTGAAAGTTTAACATGAACCATCTCTAAAGCGACAGAAGCACAGAACAGACTCACTTTTAGAACAATGTGAGTCTGTCACAGAAAGACACTCATATTCCACTGAGTCGTGTCCTTTTTAAGTCCGACAGAAGCTGAACCTCGTACCAGGAGTGAACTGTGTTATGAGCCTTAGTTTATGTAAGTGAGTCATGCGGTTTTAAGTTTTGTTTCTGTAAAACGTAAACACATCTGCACAAAGCTGCATTAAACACATTATTTCTCAATATCCTGAAAGAAAGAAAAGCCGACAGGAAATGTGTGTAGTGGTACGGACGACCAATCACAGCTCTTATCGTCTGCGTCACTTCCCCTGCTGTCTGCAGCGTTTTGACGAGTAGTTAGAAAATTTCGGAGGTGCACGTCGGTCGACGCAGAAGCTCTGTGTAGGGGGGACGTGTCGACACAGACTCTCTGCCTCGTGACGCAGACGATTTGACGCTGGACCGTAAATTGGCCTTAACTTTTAGAACGCAGGGAAAGTGACTGAGGGCGACTCCACTGTACGAGGCAGACGTGTGTGTGAGATTTTAGAAAATAGGATCCATCCTATGTTCTAAAATCTACACGAGTGTAGGCGTGTCCCCGTCAAAATACACAAAGAGCATAAATCTTTGGATGTATTAGTGTGTTTATCATCAGCACATCGTGTTCCTGGGGCAGATCTGTGTCGTGTGAAAGAGCCCAACTCCACAAAGACGTTAATAAGAGCTTTAAAATTTACTGTTGTAATCCTGGCGTGGAGTCAGACCCTTCACCTTTACCCGAGAGCCCAGTCTCACTGAACCAAGTATCCAGACTCCTGAGGAGGTTTGGGTTTGGGTGGGAACATTTTTTCACCGAAGCCCAACAGCCGCCTGTGTCCAATAAAAATGTGCTTAAACCCTCCCGCTCGCCTCGGGGTCACAACATTTCTCACCTGGCGAGAAAATACATTTTTGGATCTGACTGACCCGCCCCAAGAGAGCGGGAAGGAACATTTCTTCAGGTCTGTGAGGGTTGGAAAGTCAAGTCAAGTTCACTTTGTGCTGATGACAATATTAACTATAATTTTATAACTTTTTTAACGCCGCATCCTAAATTGTGGATAATTAAACTAACAGAGCAAATGATGAAATATATTTCTGGAGATTAAAGACTGATAAAAAAAAAAAAAGACAACAAGAACCTTACAGAACCGAAAACCGCCACCTTAAACCACAATATGAACTGAACTGTGAATTATGTGAACCGTGCACCCGTACACTCTGTGTGTGTGTGTGTGTAGTGGCAGAGTGGTTAGCCCTGTGTCTCTGTGTGTGTGTGTGTCTCTGTGTGTGTGTGTGTCTCTGTGTGTGTGTGTGTGTGTGTGTGTGTGTGTGTGTGTGTTGTTGTAGTTTCATGTTTTTATTCAAAGCGTCAGAGTTAATGAGCTTTTGTGTTTCCGTGTCTTTTCTGCACAATCTCCATGACAAAACACAACTGGGACTTTCTCTCTCTCTCTCCTCTGTTCATCCATCTCTCTCTCTCTCTCTCTCTCCTCTCTCTCTCTCTCTCTCTCTCTCTCTCTCTCTCTCTCTCCTCTGTTCATCTCTCTCTCTCTCTCTCTCTCCTCTGTTCATCCATCTCTCTCTCTCTCTCTCTCTCCTCTGTTCATCCATCTCTCTCTCTCTCTCTCTCTCTCTCTCCTCTGTTCATCTCTCTCTCTCTCTCTCTCTCTCTCTCTCTCCTCTGTTCATCTCACCCTCTCTCTCTCTCTCTCTCTCTCTCCTCTGTTCATCTCGTCTCTCTCTCTCTCTCTCTCTCCTCTGTTCATCTCTCTCTCTCTCTCTCTCTCTCTCTCTCCCCCACACCTGGGTGATTCTTCTTTTTTCACATCTCTCCGTTTTTCTTCTAATTATCTCTGTGTTTTCTGCTGCTCATGATCATGTCAGAGTCGAGTTTTACACTTGTTTCCTGTATTCCCCGAAGACCGAGCTATTCTCTCTCTCCATCTCTCCTCCTCCTCCTCCTCTCCTCTGCCTCTCCATCTCTCCTCCTCCTCTCATCCTTCTCTCTCTCTGTGATATTTTTCTGTAAATATTATGTAAATATATGTTAATACATCAGTTTGTTTTTGTAAATAGGATGAGGTGTGAAGGAAACTCGGAAAAATGTCTCTCACTCCGTCCTTCTGTCAGCCCCCTCCCTCCTTCTCTCTCTCTCCTCTCCTCTCCTCCGTCTCTGTCTCTCTCTCTCCATCTGGGTGGTGGAGGAGGAGGAGAGTGATTTTGTGTCTCTGTGGAAAAGCCGATTTGTTTAAGTGAATGTTTCAGCAGCAGCGGCAGCAGAGTCAGAACTCTGAGCTCCGAAGTCAAGGAAAACACGAGAGAGAGAAAGAGAGAGAGAGAGAGAGAGAGAGAGGAGAGGAAAGAGAGAGAGAGAAAGAGAGAGAGGAGAGAGAGAGAGACAGAGAGAGAGCAAAGAGAGAGAAAGAGAGACAGAAGAGAGGAGAGAGAGAGAGAGAGAGACAGAGGAGAGAGAGAAGGAGGAGAGAGAGACTGAGGAGAGGAGAGAAGAGAGAGACAGAGGACAGAAGAGGAGAGAGATAAGAGAGAGAAGAGGAAAGGGAGAGGAGAGGGCGAGGAGAGAAAGAGAGACAGAGAGAGGAGAGAAAGAGAGACAGGAGAGGAGGAGAGAGAGAGAGAGAGAAGAGGAAAGAGACAGGAGAGAGAGAGAGAGAGAGAGAGAAGAGAGACAGAGAGCGAGGATAGAAAGAGAGACAGAGAGAGAAGAGAGAAGAGAGAGACAGAGAGAGAGGATAGAAAGAGAGACAGAGAGCGAGGATAGAAAGAGAGACAGAGAGCAGAGAGACGAGAGAAGAGAGAGAGAGGAGAGAAAGAGAGACAGAGAGAGGAGAGAAAGAGAGACAGAGAGAGGAGAGAAAGAGAAGAGGAAAGAGACAGGAGAGGAGAGGAGAGTGAGAGATAGAGAAGAAGAGAGAGACAGAGGAGAGGAGAGAGACAAACAGATGAAGAGTCCACAGTTCATGTATGAATATCTAACATTTATTTCAATACGGATGTGGTTTTTATTTCAATAAAATCCCTTAAAAACACACTTTCTTCTACAGTACACGGGATCGCCTCTCCACAGATCTGACCTGTTGTGGTTCTAATATGAGATAAATGTGTTTAACGCCGTACTGTGGAACATTATAGCCCAGGAGAGTCAAACTCATTTTGTTCCGGGGGTCGTGTCCAACCGACTTTGATCCAAAGTGTCCGGATCAGAAAACTCATGTCATATAAACCCCAAAAATAACAATAAGTTCAAATATTTGTGCAGAGAAACACAAATCTATTACACAAATCTTTTTTAATTGATGAACTCTTTCTTTTACAAAATATTATAATATTATGAACAACCTGAAACTTTAAGAAAAATACAATTTCAACACAAAGTTTTAACGTGAACTTGTTTGCATTTCCTAGAATTTAATCATGTTTTCTTTTTGCTCCTGAAACTTGGATCTTTTATCGTGCACAAGTGCATCAACATCAGACACCACGTCCTGAGGAGCTGTTGTCTCCACATTGAGTGTGTCACATGCACATCAGTGTCCCGGTTATTGTCCATATCCCGGTTCTGTCAGTATTCGTGTTACTGTGTTTACATGAGCACTGAGAAACCGAGACACTCATATCCACGTGTACATGATCAAATGGAGTGTCCCGGTTTCTTGACATAATCTTACAAATGCGCAGGCGCAAAAATTTACTTAAATCAATTTAATAAACCAGGAAAAATACAAACCGTGAGCTCCTTTAGCATAAGAAGCTAAGGAGCTACGAGATCTCCCACAATCCACTGTGCAGATTCTTCATTAAAATCTTCTGCATAAATAAACTCAACTTTACAACATATAAACCATAAACACTATAGACACATCAGCCCGTTTGATCAGATCATTCAGCTCTGATCACATTTGTTTACGTTTTACAGAAACGAAACTTAAGACCGTTTGGCTAATTAGCATAAACTGTTAGCGGCGATAAAAACAACTCGCTCCTTGCGCCGCTGATGTGATCAGTTTCTTTTGGACTAAATGACACGACTCTGTGGATTATGTGTGTTATTTCTGTGACAGAAGAGGGTGCTGATGATGGTGAGTCTGTTCTGTGTGTGTGTTGTACAGGAGATAGTTCATGTTTTTTAGCTTTTCAGCGTCACACGAGTGCAGATTGTAATGTGCAGATTGTACATGTGCAGATTGTACATGTGCAGATTGTACATGTGCAGGTTTAGTGCAGCTCTTTATTTTACAGCATTTCACTCGTTTGGTCACTTTATTTATGTTGGTTTATTTATGTCGTTACTGTTGTGGTGAAAGGCTGGAAAGTGTCTTTTGGACACATGCGCACTCAACTTTATGTTGCAGTAACCGGGATACTGCGTTTACATGCCACAAGTATCCCGGTTACTATCAGAATAAACCAACTACAGTAACCTGGTTTCTAATAACCGGGACACTGCCATAACCGGGTTACTGAAACCGGGTTACTGCGTTTACATGCACCATGAAGAAACCGGGATACTCAAAAAACCCGATCATAACCGGGTTATTGATGTGCATGTAAACACACTCAGTGTCACTCAAGTGTTTGTGTGTTGTGTGTTTATCTTGTGCATGTTTTTTATTCATGTTCATTACAGAGAAAACCTGCTCACAAACGTAGTAAGTGTAAATCTATTATTTCTAGTTGCATGTCTGTGGACACATCAGACGTTTTGACTGCGAACGGTGTGTAAAAAATTGCAAATTCTGTCTTCAGGTTTTAACATATAATACAAATATTTTAGTAGAAAATCAGCTGAGGGCCAGATTAAAGATCTTTGGAGGGCCGGATCCAGCCCCCGGGCCGTATGTTTGACACCCCTGTTATACGCAAAGTAATCACATGTCGAAGTGCAGAAAAATGCTTTTACAGTTCTTGTAAAGACGTGATTGTTGTTGTTGTTATGTCTTAAAGCTGCCGCACACTACAGGAAAATTTACCCAATTTTGGCAGCGATTTGCTTCTGAACAACAAAGACAAACAGACTGAGCTGCACTTTCTTGTTGTTGTGGTTTTACACAAACATCACGTCTTGGTCTTTGCAGTGGAAGGTGTTTCTTGGTGAACAGTTGGAGACTTTCACTTTGGCGTCGACTTTTTAAATTCATAATCGAGGTCGAGTGACGGATCAGGATTTTGCTAGTGTGTTTTTCTCATGTTTTCACGACAGGTGCGGCTCCTGTCTGTTGTTCGTTCATGTTTTCGCGACAGGTGCGGCTCCTGTCTGTTGTTCGTTCATGTTTTCGCGGCAGGTGCGGCTCCTGTCTGTTGTTCGTTCATGTTTTTGCGACAGGTGCGGCTCCTGTCTGTTGTTCGTTCATGTTTTCGCGGCAGGTGCGGCTCCTGTCTGTTGTTCGTTCATGTTTTCGCGGCAGGTGCGGCTCCTGTCTGTTGTTCGTTCATGTTTTCGCGGCAGGTGCGGCTCCTGTCTGTTGTTCGTTCATGTTTTCACGACAGGTGCGGCTCCTGTCTGTTGTTCGTTCATGTTTTCACGACAGGTGCGGCTCCTGTCTGTTGTTCGTTCATGTTTTCGCGGCAGGTGCGGCTCCTGTCTGTTGTTCGTTCATGTTTTCGCGACAGGTGCGGCTCCTGTCTGTTGTTCGTTCATGTTTTCGCGGCAGGTGCGGCTCCTGTCTGTTGTTCGTTCATGTTTTCGCGGCAGGTGCGGCTCCTGTCAGTGCTGTCCCTGTGTTTGGCCTGACGCTGTGTCTCTCTGCTTCACGTGGAGCGAAGGAAATTGAAAGTGAATTGGAATCCATTACTCAGGCCGTTCCAGCGCTGGTCCTCCTCCCTCCTCTATTCTCCTCTCCTCTCTCCTCTCCTCCTCCTCCTCTCCTTCCTCCTCTCCTTCTCCTCCTCTCCTCCTTCCTCTCTCTCCTTCTCCTCTCTCTCCCTCCTTCCTCCTCTCCTCTCCTCTCTCCTATCCTCCCTCCTCTCCTCTCTCGTCTCCTCCCTTGTCTCCTCTCTCTTCCCTCCTCTCCTCTCCTCTTGTCTCCTCTCTCGTCTCCTCCCTCCTCTCCTCTCTCGTCTTCTCTCTCGTCTCCTCCTTCCTCTCCTCTCCTCCCTCGTCTCCTCTCTCGTCTCCTCCTTCCTCTCCTCTCCTCTCTCGTCTCCTCTCTCGTCTCTCCTCCTCTCTCGTCTCCTCTCCTCATCTCCTCCCTCCTCTCCTCCTCTCCTCTCCTCTCTCCTCTCCTCTCCTCTCTTCTCTCTCCTCTCCTCTCTCTCCTCCTCTCCTCTCTCCTCTCTCTCTCCTCTCCTCTCTCCTCTCCTCCTCTCCTCCTCTCCTCTCCTCCTCTCCTCTCTCTCTCCTCCTCCTCTCTCCTCTCTCCTCTCCTCTTCTCTCCTCCTCTCTCTCCTCTCTCCTCTCCCTCTTCTCTCCTCCCTCCTCTCTCCTCTCTCCTCTCCTCTCCTCCTCCCTCTCCTCTCCTCTCTCCTCTCCTCTCTCCTCTCCTCCTTCCTCCTCTCCTCCTCTCCTCCTCTCCTATCCTCCCTCCTCTCCTCCCTCGTCTCCTCTCCTCGTCTCCTCCCTCTTCTGCCCCTCCTCAGTTAAAGGGGGTATTTGACGTCTTTGGGGTAATAACTGGAACTCATCACATATTTAAATCTCCATGTTCGTTTTTATTGTTTTGAAAATGTTATATTCAACATTATTATTATGAGTTTCACTTTCGTTTTTGATGGTCTGAGTCTCGGCTCCTTTTGCTCTCCGTGCTGTGTGCCTTCCCCTTCAGAGCGCTAGTTTTGTTATAGTCTTTATGTAGTCCTGGTTTAGTCCTGGATTAGTCCTGGTTTAGTCCTGGTTTAGTCCTGGTTTAGTCCTGGTTTAGTCCTGGTTTAGTCCTGGTTTAGTCCTGGTTTAGTCCTGGTTTAGACCTGGTTTAGACCTGGTTTAGACCTGGTTTAGTCCTGGTTTAGACCTGGTTTAGTCCTGGTTTAGACCTTTTTAGACCTGGTTTAGTCCTGGTTTAGACCTGGTTTAGTCCTGGTTTAGTCCTGGTTTAGACCTGGTTTAGTCCTGGTTTAGACCTGGTTTAGTCCTGGTTTAGACCTGGTTTAGTCCTGGACCTGGTTTAGACCTGGTTTAGACCTGGTTTAGTCCTGGTTTAGACCTGGTTTAGTCCTGGTTTAGACCTGGTTTAGTCCTGGTTTAGTCCTGGTTTAGACCTGGTTTAGTCCTGGTTTAGACCTGGTTTAGTCCTGGTTTTAGACCTGGTTTAGTCCTGGTTTAGTCCTGGTTTAGACCTGGTTTAGGCCTGGTTTAGTCCTGGTTTAGACCTGGTTTAGTCCTGGTTTAGTCCTGGTTTAGTCTTGAGGTCCGCCATGCTGTTTCTTGATACAAACTCAGACTTAACTTAAACTGACCCAGGATCAGATCTACTCAGGCTCTGCCCAACACCTGAGACCAACTACAAACCAAACCAGGACTGAACCAGGACTGAACCAGGACTGAACCAGGACTTGGAACCAGGACTAAACGGGGTCTAAACCAGTTCTAAACTGGGACTAAACTGGGACTAAACCAGGTCTAAATCAGGTCTAAACCAAAACTAAATCAGGTCTAAGCCAGATCTAAACCAGGACTAAGCTGGGACTGAACCAGAACTAAATCGAGACTGAACTGGGATGTAACCGGGATTAAACCAGAACTAAACCAGGATGGAACCAGGACTAAACCAGGTCTAAATCAAGACTAAACCAGGTCTAAACCAGCTCTAAACAGGGTCTGAACCGGGACTAAACTGAGACTAAACCAGGACTAAACCAGGTCTAAACAAAGACCACAGAATGAGACCAGAGCAAAAGCACCGAGAGCAAAAATGACAAAATCACAAATCTGACATGAAGCTCGTTTGTCCTTCAACATAAAAAAAACAAAACAAAAAAACAAAACCAGACCATGAGAGGAAACTGTAGAATCATGACAGATATTTTTCACAAACCCGTTTCGTTTTCGCTCTCGTGTGTGAAATCTAAATTACATCTGCTCCGTGTTTTGGCCTGAGCTCCTCTGACGGCTCCTCAGAATCTCTCGGTAGTTTTGGTCGAAGATTCGTGTTGTGTTTGAAACTCGATTTTCTGCAGACGTGAGCTCGGACGGCGCTCGCGGATCAGGGAGAGCGTGTGTTTTTAAAATGATCTGAGAGGAGAGTCTGACGGGAGATAAAGAGGAGACTGGTGTTGTCCTGATCAGATTTTGGGTTTAGAAGATCGGCCGGTCTGATTTGAGCAGAAAAGAGCCGAGATACGACACCAGTTTATCGGTTTGTAGTGGTTTTTGTGGGGACGGGAGGGAAAATTGCCACAAGTTCACGCACACAAGAGAAAAATGATCTCGTTTCCATTTGGATTGGTGAGTTACATCTCTTACGGTCGTAGAATGGAAACAAAAATATGAAACAGTGTCGTAGATCGGCCTCGAGACCGTTTTTTTACGGTCTTGTTCTCGTCTCGGACTCAACCGCGTTTGGATTTGGTCTCGTCTCGGTCTTGAAGGCGCTTGGACTCAGTCTTGTCTCGGGTCTTGTCTCGGTCTCGTCTCGGACTCAAGGCGCTGGGACTCAGTTTTGTCTTGGTCTTGTTCGGTCTTTGTCTCGTCTTGAAGGCGCTTGGACTCGTCTTGTCTCAGTCTTGTCTCGTCTTGTCTCGGTCTTTGGGCGCTTGGTCAGTCTTGTCTCGTCTTGTCCTCGGTCTTGTCTCGGTCTTGAAGGCGCCTTGGACTCGGTCTTGTCTCGGTCTTGTCTTGTCTCGTCTCCGTTGTTGGACTCGGCGCTTGGGTCAGTTTTGTCTTGGTCTTTTCTCGGTCTTGTCTCGGTCTTGTCGTTCTTGGTCTCGGTCTTGTCTTTGGTCTTGTCTCGTCGCGGACTCGGTCTTGTCTCGGTCTTGTCTCGGTCTTGTAGACGCTTGGACTCGTCTTGTCTCGGTCTTGTCTCGGTCTTGTGCGTTTGGATTCGGTCTTTCGGTCTTGTCTCGGTCCTGTCTCGTTCGGATCTTGTTCGTCTTGTCTCGGTCTTGGGTCGTGGACTCGGTCTTGTCTCGGTCCTTGTCTCGGTCCTTGTTCTCGTCTTTGTCTTCGGTCTTGTCTCGGTCTTGTCTTGTCTGTCTTGTCTCGGTCTTGTCTCGGTCTTGTCTCGGTCTTGTGTCGGTCTTGTCTCGGTCTTTGTCTCGGTCTTGTCTCGTCTTTTCTCGGTCTTGTCTCGGTCGTCTCGGTCTTGTCTCGGTCTTGTCTCGTCTCGTCTTGTCTCGGTCTTGTCTCGGTCTTGTCTCGGTCTTGTCTCGGTCTTGTCTTTCGGTCTTGTCTCGGTCTTGTCTCGGTCTTGTCTCGGTCTTCGTCTCGGTCTTGTCTCGTCTCGGTCTTCGGTGTCTCGGTTTCGGTCTGTTTCGGTCTTGTCTCGGTCTTGTCTCGGTCTTGTCTCGGTCTTGTTCGGTCTTTTCGGTCTTGTCTCGGTCTCGGTCTTGGTCTTGTTCGGTCTTGTCTCGGTCTTGTCTCGGTCTTGTTCGGTCTTGTCTCTTTGTCTCGGTCTTGTTTCGGTCTTGTTTCGGTCTTGTCTCGGTCTCGGTCTTGTCTCGGTCTGTTCGGTCTTGTCTCGGTCTTTGGTCTCGGTCTTGTCTCGGTCTTGTCTCGGTCTTGTCTGTCCTCGGTCTTGTCTCGGTCTTTGTCTCGGCTTGTCTCGGTCTTGTCTCGGTCTTCGGTCTTGTCTCGGTCTTGTCTCGGTCTTGTTTCGGTCTCGGTCTTGTTCTCTTGTCTCCTTGTCTCGGTCTTGTCTCGGTCTTGTCTCGGTCTTGTCTCTTGTCTTGTTTCGGTCTTGTTCTCGGTCTTGTTCGGTCCTTGTCTCGGTCTTGTCTCGGTCTTGTTTCGGTCTTGTCTCGGTCTTGTCTCGGTCTTCGGTCTCGGTCTTGTCTGGTCTTGTTTCGGTCTTGTCTCGGTCTTGTCTGTCTCGGTTTCGGTTGTCTCGGTCCTTGTTTCGGTCTTGTTCGGTCTCTTCGGTTGTCTCGGTTTTGTCCGTCTCTTGTTCGGTCTTGTCTCGTCTTTCTCGGTCTTGTCTCGGTCTTGTCTCGGTCCTTGTTTCTCGTTCGTCTTGTCGTCGGTCTTGTCTCGGTTTGTCTTCTTGTCTGGTCTGTCTTGTCGTTTTTCGGTCTTGTCTCGTCTTGTCTCGGTCTTGTCTCGGTCTCGGTCTTGTCTCGGTCTTGTTCGGTCTTGTCTCGGTCTTGTTCTCGGTCTTGTCTCGGTCTTGTCTCGGTCTTGTCTTCTTGTCTCGGTCTTGTTTCGGTCTTGTTCGGTCTTGTTTCGTCTTCGGTCTTCGGTCTCGGTCTTGTTTCGGTCTTGTCGGTCCTTGTCTCGGTCTTGTTTCGGTCTTGTCTCGGTCTTGTTTCGGTCTTGTCTCGGTCTTGTCTCGTCTCGGTCTTGTCTCGGTCTTGTTTTCGGTCTTGTCTCTTGTCCTCTTTCTCGGTCTTGTCTCGGTCTTCGGTCTTGTCTCGGTCTTGTCGGTCTCGGTCTTGTCTCGGTCTTCGGTCTGTCTTGTTCGGTCTTGTCTCGGTCTTGTCTCGGTCTTGTTTCGGTCTTGTCTCGGTCTTGTCTCGGTCTTGTCTCGTCTTGTCTCGGTTGTCGGTCTTGTCTCGGTCTTTGTTCGGTCTGTCTCGGTCTTGTCTTCTTTGTCTCGGTCTTGTTTCGGTCTTTCGGTCTTGTCTCGGTCTTGTCTCGGTCTTGTCTCGGTCTTGTTTCGGTCTTGTTTCGGTCTTGTTTCGGTCTTGTCTCGGTCTTGTCTCGGTCTTGTTTCGGTCTTGTCTTCGGTCTTGTCTCGGTCTTGTCTCGGTCTTGTGTCGGTCTTGTCTCGGTCTTGTCTTGTTCGGTCTTGTCTTTGTCGGTCTTTGTTCGGTCTTGTTCGGTCTTGTCTCGGTCTTGTCTCGGTCTTGTCTTCGTCTCGGTCTTGTCTTCGGTCTCTCGGTCTTGTTTCGGTCTTGTTTCGGTCTTGTCTCGGTCTCGGTCTTGTGTCTCGGTCTTGTCTCGGTCTTGTTCGGTCTTGTCTCGGTCTTGTCTCGGTCTTGTTCGGTCTTCGGTCTTGTCTCGGTCTTGTCTCGGTCTTGTCTCGGTCTTGTTTCGGTCTTGTCTTGTCTCGGTCTTGTCTCGGTTTGTCGGTCTTGTTTCGGTCTCGGTCTTGTCTCGGTCTTGTCTCGGTCTTGTCTCGGTCTTGTCTCGGTCTTGTCTCGGTCTTGTCTCGGTCTTGTCTCGGTCTTGTCTCGGTCTTGTCTCGGTCTTGTCTCGGTCTTGTCTCGGTCTCGGTCTTGTCTCGGTCTTGTCTCGGTCTTGTCTCGGTCTTGTCTCGGTCTTGTTCGGTCTTGTCTCGGTCTTGTCTCGGTCTTGTCTCGGTCTTGTTTCGGTCTTGTCTCGTCTTGTCTCTCGGTCTTGTCTCGGTCTCTTGTCTCGGTCTTGTCTCGTCTGTCTCGGTCTTGTCTCGGTCTTGTCTCGGTCTTGTCTCGGTCTCGGTCTTGTCTCGGTCTTGTCTCGGTCTTGTCTCGGTCTTGTCTCGGTCTTGTCTCGGTCTTGTTTCGGTCTTGTCTCGGTCTTGTCTCGGTCTTGTCTCGGTCTTGTCTCGGTCTTGTCTCGGTCTTGTTTCGGTCTTGTCTCGGTCTTGTCTTGTTTGGACGGTGTTTGTGTTCGTGGAGGAACGACAAACCGAGACGACAGAAAAGCCGGGAGCAGCTGAAGTGTGTGTTTTTTTCCGCTCGACGTAAATATATTCGTGTTTCTGTCCAATCAGAACCTTCCCCAGACGCTGAGCGGAATTAAATAAAAACGATTTAACGAGTTTTCCATGTAAACCTCAGTTCAGAATTATTATTTCCTCGTAAACTCGACAGAGAATATTTAAATTCAGCATTAAAAACACATGTAAACGTGGCCATTGACCCTCTGGAGTCGTATGTGAAGTGATCCGTGCATGTTTGAAGAATCTTTAAACACTTATTTTTCAGATGCCATTTTGCCGATCTACACTCGTTTTCACCGTTTTCATTGTGATTTAAATATTGATTATAATTACAGAGCAGGTACATGCACTGTCGGTCTGATTTAAGGCGTTTTAAATCAGTACTTGTTTGTTTGTGGTTGTGGGTTTGTGGAGGAGCCTGTGTCCGTCTCACCTGATTGTTCCTCTCTCTGTAATCTCAGCGTCTCAGGGGTCGTCAGGTGCCCTCCGACCTCTGACCCCTCGGCCTTTAGGGGCTGGAGACACTCGTTTTCCCTCATCGACCGTCTCGCGCTGCTTCTGCCTCTCGCCGGGTTTGAGATTCAGACATCGCATCAATAATTCACTCGCACACAGAGGAGTGACAGGTCCACACCCGCCTCAGAACTCACACGACGCTCCAGGACTGAACCCACACATGAGGCCGAGACGGACAGGTGGATTAACCAATCAGAAACAGATCCACAGACGGTTTACGCTCTCTGTAACTGCAGCTGTCAGAATCATCATTTTGGTCTTAAAAGGTTCATTTTAACATGTCAAACTCAGTTATTTGCCCCATGATATAATTATATTTGACCCATGAGATCATATCAGACATTAGAGCTGCCGCACACAGACTATAGAGACATGATTTATTTAAAAGGTTATTATTTTATATTGTGCTGACTTTGTCCCTCTGTGAATCTGAGACTGACGCCCTGGTTTACATGATCCTGCTGTTTTTATTTCACGATTTTGTGACTAACTCAGTATATGAAGATTAATAACAGACCAATCAGGTGTGTTGTTCTGCCGAGGTCACTCCCACTGGTGTCAGCGACAGGTTTGATTGACAGAATTACTCATAGAATAAAATCTGAAGCTGAACCCAAGATGACGACCACAGGGGTTTGTACTGCAGTAATACACACGCAGTAAAGTACTGCAGTAATACACACGCAGTAAAGTACTGCAGTAATACACACGCAGTAAAGTACTGCAGTAATACACACTGCAGTAATACACACGCAGTAAAGTACTGCAAGTACGCAGTAGTACAGTAATACACGCAGTAAAGTACTGCAGTAATACACACGCAGTAAAGTACTGCAGTAATACACACGCAGTAAAGTACTGCAGTAATACACACGCAGTAAAGTACTGCAGTAATACACACGCAGTAAAGTACTGCAGTAATACACACGCAGTAAAGTACTGCAGTAATACAGACGCAGTAAAGTACTGCAGTAATACACACGCAGTAAAGTACTGCAGTAATACACACGCAGTAAAGTACTGCAGTAATACAGACGCAGTAAAGTACTGCAGTAATACAGATGCAGTAAAGTACTGCAGTAATACACACGCAGTAAAGTACTGCAGTAATACACACGCAGTAAAGTACTGCAGTAATACACACGCAGTAAAGTACTGCAGTAATACACACGCAGTAAAGTACTGCAGTAATACACACGCAGTAAAGTACTGCAGTAATACACACGCAGTAAAGTACTGCAGTAATACAGACGCGCAGTAAAGTACTGCAGTAATACAGACGCAGTAAAGTACTGCAGTAATACAGACGCAGTAAAGTACTGCAGTAATACAGACGCAGTAAAGTACTACAGTAATACCGAGTAATACAGTACGCAGTAAGTACTGCAGTAATACAGCGCAGTAAAGTACTGCAGTAATACAGACGCAGTAAAAGTACTGCAGTAATACAGACGCAGTAAAGTACTACAGTAATACAGACGCAGTAAAGTACTGCAGTAATACAAGACGCAGTAAAGTACTGCAGTAATACAGACGCAGTAAAGTACTGCAGTAATACACATGCAGTAAATACAGTAATACACGCAGTAAAGTACTGCAGTAATACGCAGTAAAGTACTACAGTAATACAGAGCAGTAAAGTACTGCAGTACTACACATGCAGTAAAGTACTGCAGTACTACACATGCAGTAAAGTACTGCAGGACTACAGATGCAGTAAAGTACTGCAGTAATACAGATGCAGTAAAGTACTGCAGTAATACACATGCAGTAAAGTACTGCAGTAATACAGATGCAGTAAAGTACTGCAGTAATACAGACGCAGTAAAGTACTGCAGTAATACACACGCAGTAAAGTACTGCAGTAATACAGATGCAGTAAAGTACTGCAGTAATACAGGATGCAGTAAAGTACTACAATACAGAATACAGTAAGTACACAGTAATACAGACGCGGTAAAGTACTGCAGTAATACAGACGCAGTAAAGTACTGCAGTAATACACGCAGTAAAGTACTACAGTAATACAGACGCAGTAAAGTACTGCAGTAATACACACGCAGTAAAGTACTGCAGTAATACAGACGCAGTAAAGTACTGCAGTAATACACACGCAGTGATACACACGCAGTAAAGTACTGCAGTAATACACACGCAGTAAAGTACTGCAGTAATACACACGCAGTAAAGTACTGCAGTAATACACACGCAGTAAAGTACTACAGTAATACAGACGCAGTAAAGTACTGCAGTAATACAGACGCAGTAAAGTACTGCAGTAATACAGACGCAGTAAAGTACTGCAGTAATACAGACGCAGTAAAGTACTGCAGTAATACACACGCAGTAAAGTACTGCAGTAATACAGTACTGCAGTAATACAAAGTACTGCAGTAATACACACGCAGTAAAGTACTGCAGTAATACACACGCAGTAAAGTACTGCAGTAATACACACGCAGTAAAGTACTGCAGTAATACACGCAGTAAGTACTGCAGTAATACAGACGCAGTAAAAGTACTGCAGTAATACAGACGCAGTAAAGTACTGCAGTAATACAGACGCAGTAAAGTACAGTACAGTAATACAGACGCAGTAAAGTACTGCAGTAATACACAGACTGCAGTAAAGTACTGCAGTAATACACACGCAGTAAAGTACTACAGTAATACAGGCAGTAAAGTACTGCAGTAATACAGATGCAGTACTGCAGTAAATACTGCAGTAAAGTACAGATGCAGTAAAGTACTGCAGTAATACACACGCAGTAAAGTACTGCAGTAATACAGACGCAGAGACAGTAAAGTACTGCAGTAATAATGCAGTAAAGTACTGCAGTAATACACGCAGTAAAGTACTGCAGTAATACAGATGCAGTAAAGTACTGCAGTAATATGCAGTAATACTGCAGTAATATGCAGTAATACAGTACGCAGTAAAGTACTGCAGTAATACACTGCAGTAAAGTACTGCAGTATACATGCAGTAAAGTACTGCAGTAATACAGATGCAGTAAAGTACTGCAGTAATACAGATGCAGTAAAGTACTGCAGTAATACAGATGCAGCAGTAAGTACTGCAGTAATACAGTATGCAGTAAAGTACTGCTAAGCAGTAAATACAGTAATACACGCAGTAAAGTACTGCAGTAATACATGCAGACGCAGTAAAGTACTGCAGTAATACAGACGCAGTAAAGTACTGCAGTAATACACGCAGTACGCAGTACTGCAGTAAGTACTGCAGTAATACAGTAAAGTACGCAGTAAAGTACTACAGTAATACAGTATGCAGTAAGTACTGCAGTAATAATGCAGTAAAGTACTGCAGTAATACACAGTAAGTACTGCAGTAAAGTACTGCAGTAATACACAGTATGCAGTAAAAGTACTGCAGTAATACACATGCAGTAAAGTACTACTGCAGTAATACTGCAGACATGCAGTGCAGTAAACTGTACTGCAGTAATACAGATGCAGTAAAGTACTGCAGTAATACACAGTAAAGTACTGCAGTACTGCAGCAGTAATACACACGCAGTAAAGTACTGCAGTAAAGTACTGCAGTAATACAGACGCAGTAAAGTACTGCAGTAAATACAGTAATACAGACGCAGTAAAGTACTACAGTAATACGCAGTACGCAGTAAAAGTACAGTAATACGCAGTAAAGTACTGCAGTAATACAGACGCAGTAAAGTACTGCAGTAATACAGACGCAGTAAAGTACTGCAGTAATACAGATGCAGTACAGACGCAGTAAAGTACTACACGCAGTAACAGACAGTAAAGTACTGCAGTAATACAGACGCAGTAAAGTACTACAGTAATACAGACGCAGTAAAGTACTGCAGTAAGTAATACAGAGCAGTAAAGTACTGCAGTAATACAGACACAGTAAAGTAATACAGCAGTAATACAGACACAGTAACTGCAGTACTGCAGTAATACAGATGCAGTAAAGTACTGCAGTAATACAGACACAGTAAAGTACTACAGTAATACAGATGTAGTAAAGTACTGCAGTAATACAGACGCAGTAAAGTACTACAGTAATACACACGCAGTAAAGTACTGCAGTAATACAGATGCAGTAAAGTACTGCAGTGATACGAGTGACTGAAATTGTCATTTAAACATTAAAGCTCCAAACACCATAAAAACTCTTCATAAAAGTGACACTGGACACAGTCGTCTTGGATTCTGTCTCAGATTCTTTGCTTGATTCTCTGAGTTCTTCCAAGTTCCACAGTGCATGGCGTTAGGTCATGTCCTCAGATCTCCGAGTCGGATGGATAATCAAACACAGTGTAAGTTTTACGAAGCTCACGTTTAGGCACTTAGACGATTTAAAAAGTTTAAAAAGTTCATGTTGTGAAAAAGGAAAAGAATCCCTATAAAATCTGACCTTTGTGAAAGTCAGATCCCCGTCAGAGGAACAGAGAGAACAGTTTGAATTCCTAAAATGCACTGCAGTGTGTGGGAGCTGCAGTACCTGGAGCCTCCACTAGTCTGTCTGTCCAGGTTTTATTATAGATCCGTGGCGTTGCTAAGTACTCGCTTTAAATCAGCGATGTGGATGAGATCTGATTGGCTCTTCGGTCGCTCTGACACACGAACTTTGAATTTTAAATCTGGAATTCGGCTCCAGATTCTCTATAACCGCAGCCTCGATGAGCTTCATTTGACTGAACACTTCTTTTTACAGTCTGTGACGAACAAAACAAAAGCGTGAAGTGGATCGTTGCATTTCCGCCCGTGTGATCAGCGCGAGTCGAGCGGAGGGAGGAGCTTTGTGCGTTTGTGAAGAGAACGAACGACGTCTGTGCTTTTCTCTCGGCCGGATTGAACTCGAGTTTGATTCCTCGACCTGTTCTTCTGTGGTGACGTTTTGACCGATCGGCTCCGAGTATCGCCCCGAATCCAGATCCTGATCATTCGGCGATAACAGTGTAGACGTGTCCTCAGAGCTGAGATCAGGTCTGGGATCAGGTCTGGGATCAGGTCTGAGCCGGATCTGGACGAGCAGAGGGGAGCACAGATCTTGGGAGGTATTGATTTTGGATTTTGTCTGTTATCTGCGGCTCCTGGGGGCCACAGTCTGAGCGGTGGATCTGTGTTCACAGGTTAAACACTCACAGGAGCTGCTCGGGTCTTCAGACAGATTTGGGGCTTTGGTGTTTCTTTTCTTTCTCTTTTCTCAGACGGAGCAGACGAGCATCGATTTGTTTTCATAAGAGATGTCCAAACAGGAACAGTGATTATTTAAAAAGAGGGGATTCTGCTAAATCGACTTTTCTGGAGCTTTCTACCGTTTTATAACGTTGTTCCCTCGACAAAAACACGTCTGAAGAGGTTTTAAGGTCCATTTGTCAAAAAGCACCGCTGAACGCTTCGAGTTAGAGCCTTTGCATTTGGTCCTGGTTTAGTCCTGGTTCAGTCCTGGTTTAGTCTTGGTTTAGACTTGGTTTAGTCCTGGTTTAGACTTGGTTTAGTCCTGGTTTAGACTTGGTTTAGACTTGGTTTAGTCCTGGTTTAGACCTGGTTCAGTCCAGGTCCAGTCTTGGTCCAGTCCTGGTTTAGTCTTGGTTTAGACCTGGTTTAATCCTGGTTCAGTCCTGGTTTAGTCCTGGTTTAGTCCTAGTTTAGTCCTGGTTTAGACCTGGTTTAGTCCTGGTTTAGTCCTGGTTCAGTCCTGGTTTAGTCCTGAGTCCTGGTTTAGTCCTGCTTTAGACCTGGTTTAGTCTGGTTTAGTCCTGGTTCAGTCCTGGTTAGTCCTGGTTTAGTCCTGGTTCAGTCCTCTTGGTTTAGTCCTGGTTTAGTCCTGGTTTAGTCCTGGTTTAGTCCTGGTTTAGTCCTGGTTCAGTCTGGTTAGTCCTGGTTTAGTCCTGGTTCAGTCCTGGTTTAGTCCTGTTTAGTCCTGGTCAGTCTGGTTAGTCCTAGGTTTAGTCCTGGTTTAGTCCTGGTTTAGTCCTGGTTCAGTCCTGTTTAGTCCTGGTTTAGACCTGGTTTAGTCCTGGTTCAAGTCTGGTTTAGTCCTGGTTTAGTCCTGGTTTAGTCCTGGTTTAGTCCTGGTTCAGTCCTGGTTTAGTTCTAGTTTAGTCCTGGTTTAGTCCTGTTTAGTCCTGGTTTAGTCCTGGTTTAGTCCTGGTTTAGTCCTGGTTCAGTCCTGGTTTAGTCCTGGTTTAGTCCTGGTTTAGTCCTGGTTCAGTCCTGGTTTAGCCTGGTTTCGCCCTGGTTTCAGTCCTAGTCCTGGTTCAGTCCTGGTTTAGTCCTGGTTTAGTCCTGGTTCAGTCCTGGTTCAGTCCTTGGTCAGTCTTGGTTTAGTTCTAGTTTAGTCCTGGTTTCGCCCTGGTTTAGTCCTGGTTTAGTCCTGGTTTAGTCCTGGTTTAGTCCTGGTTTAGTCCTGGTTTAGTCCTGGTTCAGTCCTGGTTCAGTCCTGGTTTAGTCCTGGTTTAGTCCTGGTTTCAGTCCTGGTTAGTCCTGGTTTAGTCCTGGTCCTGGTTTAGTCCTGGTTTAGTCCTGGTTCAGTCCTGGTTTAGTCCTGGTTTAGTCCTGGTTTAGTCCTGGTTTAGTCCTGGTTTAGTCCTGGTTTAGTCCTGGTTCAGTCCTGGTTTCAGTCCTGGTTTAGTCTTTAGTCCTGGTTTAGTCCTGGTTCAGTCCTGGTTCAGTCCTGTTTAGTCCTGGTTTAGTCTGGTTTAGTCCTGGTTTAGTCCTGGTTTAGTCCTGGTTTAGTCCTGGTTTAGTCCTGGTTTAGTCCTGGTTTAGTCCTGGTTAGTCCTGTTTAGTCCTGGTTTTAGTCCTGGTTCAGTCCTGGTTTAGTCCTGGTCGCCCTGGTCCCTGGTTAGTCCTGGTTAGTCCTGGTTTAGTCCTGGTTTAGTCCTGGTTCAGTCCTGGTTCAGTCCTGGTTCAGTCCTGGTTTAGTCCTGGTTTCAGCCCTGGTTTAGTCCTGGTTTAGTCCTGGTTTAGTCCTGGTTCAGTCCTGGTTTAGTCCTGGTTTAGTCCTGGTTTAGTCCTGGTTAGTCCTGGTTCAGTCCTGGTTTAGTCCTGTTTAGTCCTTCAGTCCTGGTTTAGTCCTGGTTAGTCCTGGTTTAGTCCTGGTTAGTCCTGGTTTAGTCCTGGTTCAGTCCTGGTTTAGTCCTGGTTCAGTCCTGGTTTAGTCCTGGTTTAGTCCTGGTTCAGTCCTGGTATAGACTTGTTTAGTCCTGGTTTAGTCCTGGTTCAGTCCTGGTATAGACTTGGTTTAGTCCTGGTTTAGTCCTGGTTCAGTCCTGGTTCAGTCCTGGTTTAGTCCTGGTTCAGTCCTGGTTTCTGGTTTAGTCCTGGTTTAGTCCTGGTTTCAGTCCTGGGTTTAGTCCTGGTTTAGTCCTGGTTCAGTCCTGGTAGTCCTGGTTTAGTCCTGGTTTAGTCCTGGTTCAGTCCTGGTTCAGTCCTGGTATAGACTTGGTTTAGTCCTGGTAGTCCTGGTTTAGTCCTGGTTCAGTCCTGGTTTAGTCCTGGTTTAGTCCTGGTTTAGTCCTGGTTTAGTCCTGGTTTAGTCCTGGTTAGTCCTGGTTTAGTCCTGGTTTAGTCCTGGTTCAGTCCTGGTTTAGTTTAGTCCTGGTTCAGTCCTGGTTCAGTCCTGGTTTAGTCCTGGTTTAGTCCTGGTTTAGTCCTGGTTTAGTCCTGGTTCAGTCCTGGTTTAGTCCTGGTTTAGTCCTGGTTTAGTCCTGGTTCAGTCCTGGTTCAGTCCTGGTTTAGTCCTGGTTCAGTCCTGGTATAGACTTGGTTTAGTCCTGGTTTAGTCCTGGTTTAGTCCTGGTTCAGTCCTGGTTTAGTCCTGGTTTAGTCCTGGTTTAGTCCTGGTTCAGTCCTGGTTTAGTCCTGGTATAGACTTGGTTTAGTCCTGGTTTAGTCCTGGTTTAGTCCTGGTTCAGTCCTGGTTTAGTTAGTCCTGGTTTAGTCCTGGTTCAGTCCTGGTTTAGTCCTGGTTTAGTCCTGGTTCAGTCCTGGTTTAGTCCTGGTTTAGTCCTGGTTTTAGTCCTGGTTTAGTCCTTTTAGTCCTGGTTCAGTCCTGGTTTAGTCCTGGTTTCAGTCCTGGTTCAGTCCTGGTTTAGTCCTGGTTTAGTCCTGGTTAGACTGGTTTTAGTCCTGGTTCAGTCCTGGTTTAGTCCTGGTTTAGTCTGGTTTAGTCCTGGTTCAGTCCTGGTTTAGTCCTGGTTTAGTCCTGGTTCAGTCCTGGTATAGACTTGGTTTAGTCCTGGTTTAGTCCTGGTTTAGTCCTGGTTAGTCTGGTTTAGTCCTGGTTTAGTCCTGGTTTAGTCCTGGTTTAGTCCTGGTTAGTTCTGGTTTAGTCCTGGTTGGTTCAGTCCTGGTTTAGTCCTGGTTTACTGGTTCAGTCCTGGTATAGACTTGGTTTAGTCCTGGTTAGTCCTTGGTTTAGTCCTGGTTTAGTCCTGGTTTAGTCCTGGTTCAGTCCTGGTTATAGTCCTGGTTCAGTCCTGGTTTAGTCTGGTTTAGTCCTGGTTTAGTCCTGGTTTCTGTTTAGTCCTGGTTAGTCCTGGTTTAGTCCTGGTTTAGTTCTGGTTTAGTCCTGGTTCAGTCCTGGTTTAGTCCTGTTTAGTCTGGTTCAGTCCTGGTATAGACTTGGGTCCTGGTTAGTCCTGGTTTAGTCCTGGTTCAGTCTGGTTTAGTCCTGGTTTAGACTGGTTTAGTCCTGGTTTAGTCCTGGTTTAGTCTGGTTTAGTCCTGGTTAGTCCTGTTTAGTCCTGGTTAGTCCTGGTTTAGTCCTGTTTAGTCCTGTTAGTCCTGGTTAGTCCTGGTTTAGTCCTGGTTTAGTCCTGGTTTAGTCCTGGTTCAGTCCTGGTTCAGTCCTGGTTTAGTCCTGGTTTAGTCCTGGTAGTCCTGGTTTAGTCCTGGTTTAGTCCTGGTTTAGTCCTGTTTAGTCCTTTAGTCCTGGTTTAGTCCTGGTTTAGTCCTGGTTTAGTCCTGGTTTAGTCCCTGGTTCAGTCCTGGTTTAGTCTGGTTTAGTCCTGGTTTAGTCCTGGTTTAGTCCTGGTTTAGTCCTGGTATAGACTGGTTAGTCTGGTTTAGTTTAGTCCTGGTTTAGTCCTTGGTTTAGTCCTGGTTCAGTCCTGGTTTAGTCCTGGTTTAGTCCTGGTTTAGTCCTGGTTCAGTCCTGGTTTAGTCCTGGTTTAGTCCTGGTTTAGTCCTGGTTTAGTCCTGGTTTAGTCCTGGTTTAGTCCTGGTTTAGTTCTGGTTTAGTCCTGGTTTAGTCCTGGTTTAGTCCTGGTTTAGTCCTGGTTCAGTCCTGGTTTAGTCCTGGTTTAGTCCTGGTTCAGTCCTGGTTTAGTCCTGGTTTTAGTCCTGGTTTAGTCCTGGTTTAGTCCTGGTTTAGTCCTGGTTTAGTCCTGGTTTAGTCCTGGTCCTGGTAGTCCTGGTTCAGTCCTGGTTAGTCCTGGTTTAGTCCTGGTTTAGTCCTGGTTAGTCCTGGTTTAGTCCTGGTTTAGTCCTTTAGTCCTGGTTTAGTCCTGGTTTAGTCCTGGTTTAGTCCTGGTTTAGTCCTGGTCCTGGTTTAGTCCTGTGGTTTAGTCCTGGTTTAGTCCTGGTTTAGTCCTGGTTTCAGTCCTGGTTTAGTCCTGGTTTAGTCCTGGTTTAGTCCTGGTTTAGTCCTGGTTTAGTCCTGGTTTAGTCCTGGTTTAGTCCTGGTTCAGTCCTGGTATAGACTTGGTTTAGTCCTGGTTTAGTCCTGGTTTAGTCCTGGTTTAGTCCTGGTTTAGTCCTGGTTTAGTCCTGGTTTAGTCCTGGTTTAGTCCTGGTTCAGTCCTGGTTTAGTCCTGGTTCAGTCCTGGTTAGTCCTGGTTCAGTCCTGGTTAGTCCTGGTTTAGTCCTTTAGTCCTGGTTAGTCCTGGTTTAGTCCTGGTTGTAGTCCTGGTTTAGTCCTGGTTTAGTCCTGGTGGTTAGTCCTGGTTTAGTCCTGGTTTAGTCCTGGTTTAGTCCTGGTTTAGTCCTGGTATAGACTTGGTTTAGTCCTGGTTTAGTCCTGGTTTAGTCCTGGTTTAGTCCTGGTTTAGTCCTGGTTTAGTCCTGGTTTAGTCCTGGTTTAGTCCTGGTTCAGTGGAGGACCTCTGGTTCTGAAGTCGCTCGAGCTGCGTGAAGTTTCCTGGAAATTAACACATTTTGGATTTTCAAGCAACTTTTATGGACTTTCTAAATCTTTGCAGAATAAACTGACAAATTATTCGAAAACACCTGATTTATTTCGTTCTGTGTTATAGTCTAGGCCAGGGCAGTTTCCAAGTGTCTTGAGTGAACTCTAAATATTAATTAATTTGCATAAAATTTGCACCCAAATATTTTAACCAGATCTGGAACCAAATGCAGAGTCAGGCTAAGCTAGAGAATCTAAAAATAAACAAATATATGTTGGACCACCTGCTGCACGTCACATCAGGTTTGAGGTTTGTCGAGTCGTTGTGTTCAGTTTTGTGTCGTGTTTTTGTGGACTGACGTGGGCTTGTGGGCGGAGCCTCGTACAGACTCTCACATCTCACCGTAATGAGGGTTTGAACGGGGCCACACAGAGGTCAGTGGACGACTCTCAGACCTCCTCCTGCAGGTCTGTGATGAGGGACAAACTTTTCTCGCGGAACAGAAAGCTCCAAAAAATCCATTTGCACAACATCCCGCTTTAATGCCCATTTCTAAAACGTCCCGGGCGAAGAAACGCGTCGCCGTGGAGACGAGCCCAGCATTTACATACCGAACCATTAAATTCTGGCAATAAAAAAGATTGGATCCTGAGATGTTGTGGCGCGTTTGGACGGAGACGGAGAGAAAAAAAACGAACGTGGCTCTGATAGAAAAGAGCCGAGAAAACAAAGAGCTCACGTCTGAATTCTTAAAGAGGAGAGATTATGAACGTTTTTGGAGATTTTTATAATGTCGTCCCCTCATCAGAAACATGGCTGAAGAGGTTTTAGAGTCGTCCATGTGTTTGAGTAATTAAGTGATCTCTCCTGGGCCCTATTCAAACCCTCTGTACTCTGTATCCAGTGTTGGGAAGGTGACTTTTAAAATGTAATCCCCTACAGATTACAGATTACATATCCCAGAATGCAGTTTGTAACATAATTCATTAAATTTCTTAAAGTGAGTAATGTAATCTGATTACTTTGGATTACTTGATATTGTCGTGCTTTTTAAAACTACATGAATGAACCAAACACATCCTGAAAATTCATGTTTGTTTTGAAGCAAAGACGAGGAAATCTTCACATAAAAGAGAATAAAAAGCCCAGACTTTACTGAACCAAATTAAAAATATTATTGATAGAGAAACTATTTGTATAAGAGATCACCTTAAATTATGTCCATCTACTGTTAGTGTCATATTGATTATTTAGAAAGAAAATCACTTTCAGTACTTTAAAAACAGCATTGAAAGTGGCTCGTATCTTGACACAGTCTTTTTTATAACCTAGACCAGGAGTGTCAAACTCATTTTGTTCCGGGGGTCGTGTCCAACCGACTTTGATCCCAAAGTGTCCGGATCAGAAAACTCATGTCATATAAACCCCAAAAATAACAATAAGTTCAAATATTTGTGCAGAGAAACACAAATCTATTACAGAAATCTTTTTGAATTGATGAACTCTTTCTTTTACAAAATTTTTTATAATATTATGAACAACCTGAAACTTGTTTGCAAATAGGAATAAGTCCATTTTTGTTGTAAAATCCTGCACTCGGCTCCACTTTTCTCATGTTGGACATTTTTCTGATGAGGGTGTCACGGTCAACAGTCAAAACGATCGTCCTTTAAGAGCGTTTGGAAAGAGACAAGTCTTCATTTGTGCTGCTCTGGTGGGAGGGGCCACGTACAGAGACGCTGGAGACGCTGCTGTGATAAACACCACAGAAAATTAACAAGATTTTAATAGAAAATATCATTACAATATTTTTGTAGAAAATCACCCGAGGGCCATATTAAAGGTCTTGGAGGGCCGGATCTGGCACCCGGGCCGCATGTTTGACACCTGTGACCTAAATGATAATTTAACATTATTTTCCAAAAAAGGAGGTTTAAGCAGTAATTGAGCTCCGAGCCTCGTTTCCATGTCATGTGCAGTACTCGGCTCCAGGGTCGACTTGGGCTTGGTTCCATATCCAGAAATGTTGGTTTTAGGGATGTTAATGATCTGACAAAGTTTCATGCTTGTACCATAAAAATGAACAACTGGGCATTTTTTGGTCCTTAACAGCTCCACTACTAGAATAGTGTATGTATCAAGATATGAGCTACTTTCAATGCTGTTTTTAAAGTGAAAGTAAACATTAAATAACAACAACAACAAAAGCTTTTTAAGGTGCAGCATGTAACTTTTCTGGTCTCCATGGAGATGTTATTGCAGTGTTTTTTATGCCAGCCTCATTTTCATGTAGTCCGTTTTGTGACATGTCCAGTTCTCGGCTCCAGGGTCGACTTAGGCTTGGTTCCATATCTAGAAATATTAGTCCTGGGGGTGTGAGTAGTGATGTGGCAAAATTTCATGCTTGTACCATAAAAGTGAATTAAGGGAAATATTTTGGTCCTTTACAGCTCCACTAGAAGCCTGAGGGCCAAGAAAAATGTGTCTGAGTGCCGCATTTGGCCCCCGGACCATAGTTTGGACATGTTTGCCTGAGATGATGTACAGTCAGATACTTATAAAACATAAAACTATTGTCCATTTATCAGTGCACAAAGTTCAAAATAACACATTTACAATGGTAATTAATCAAATGTGAGTTATTCAGCACAATACGCATAAATCACAAATCCTTTGGCTGCGTGTTAAGAGTCTTGAGTAATCTCTAAATATTCATTAATTGTGCATAAAATTTGGAGCCAAATATTTTGACCAGATCTGGAACCAGATGCAGAGAATCTAATAAAATTCATGTGTCATTCGTTCATTTATTTTTCAATATTAAACCAAAAATAAGAAAATGAAAAAAACAACAGTTTTCTTCATTATTTGTCTCCAAAACCAAAATGAGAAAACAGATAATGATTAGTTTTTTCAGTTTTTGATTTTGTGTTTAAATGAAAAATGGAAAAAAAATGGATAACGTTTCCCGTTTACGTGACTTCAGTGACTGTGATGCCGGAATTTTACACCATGTACGGACTGAACCAGGACTGATCCAGGACCAGACCGGGAGCAGACCGGACCAGACCGGGACAGACCGGGACTAGACCAGGACCGAGACCGGGACTAGACCAGACAGACCAGAGCGGGACTGAGACCAGGACCAGAGCGGGACTGAGACCGGGACTAGACCAGGACCAGAGCAGGACTGAGACCGGGACCAGAGCGGACTCTGAGCTTTGACTCCAAGCCTCAGCTTTGAGCTCCGGCCCTGTCAGGTCCCGGTTTCAGTTCCGGTCTCAGTCCTTGTCTCAGTCTCGGTCTGGTCCCGGTCTGGTCCCGGTCCTGGATCAGTCCTGGTTCAGTCCAGCATCACAGTCACTGAAGTCACGTAAACGGAAAACTTCTGTTATCCGTTTTTTCCATTTTTCATTTAAACACAAAATCGAAAACTGAAAAAAACAAATCTTTATCTGTTTTTTCATTTTGGTTTTGGAGACAAATAATGAAGAAAATGTTTTTTTTCCCCATTTTTTTATTTTTGGTTTTATATTGAAAAACAAATGAACGAATGACACACGGATTTAATAAATCACCCTATTTATTTATCACAGATCTGTTTTTATCATTATCACACATCAGACATGTCAAACTCAGGCCCGGGAGCCACATTTGTCCCGAGATATAAACTACATTTGGCCCTCGAGATCATATCAAACAGGCGGCACGGGGGCTGAGTGGTTCTGGGTTCGATCCCCAGGTCGCTCGGGCCTTTCTGCATGTTTCTCTCGTGTCTGGATGAGTTTCCTCCGGGCTCCGTTTTCCCCGTCAACACAAACAGGTTACATGTCTCCACGAAGAACAGCTGAGAGTCCAGGTCAGTTAAATATAATCAATCACTGAACCTGCCCAGGGACGACAGGTGGAAACAAGCACCGGAGCTACAACCTGCAACATTCATCTCTCCTGTTAAAGTTCATGTCAAAATGATGCGATGTCCCTGTCTCATTAAATCAGTCAATCAATCAATAAATAAATCTGTATTAGAGCTGCCCGCTACGGAAGCCGAGAGGGGTCACAACGAACGCAAACGCCGAAACAAATACAGAGGCGACAACATGACAAAAAGCCACAACAAAACAAAAAAAGCCACAACGGAAATGACCGCGGGACTCTATTTTAATGCAACATTAAAAAGCCACAACACATTAAAAAGCCACAACACATCAAAAAGCCACAACACATCAAAAAGCCACAACACATCAAAAAGCCACAACACATCAAAAAGCCACAACACATTAAAAAGCCACAACACATTAAAAAGCCACAACACATTAAAATGCCGCAACACCTTAAAAAGCCACAACACATTAAAAAGCCACAACACAAACGCAAAAGCCACAACACATCAAAAAGCCACAACACATTAAAAAGCCACAACACATCAAAAAGCCACAACACATTAAAAAGCCACAACAGAAGTGACCAAACGGCAAGTGAAGAAGAAGAACTACAACGTGAAACGAATAATGATAAAACTATAAATAACTTTTACTTACGTTTCCAACTTCTCCGTTCCTTTACTTTTCAAGTTGTAGTTCTTCTTCTTCACTTGCCACTTGGTCACTGCCGTTATGGCTTTTTAATGTGTTGTGGCTTTTTAGATGTGTTGTGGCTTTTTGATGTGTTGTGGCTTTTTAATGTGTTGTGGCTTTTTAATGTGTTGTGGCTTTTGCGTTTGTGTTTGTGTTGTGGCGTTTGTATTTGTTGCGGCGTTTGCATTAAAATAGAGTCCCCGCGGTCATTGCCGTTGTGGCTTTTTTGGGTTTGTTGTGGCTTTTTGTTGTGTTTTCGCATTTGTATTTGTTGTAGTTTTATCTTCGCTGAGTTTATGTAAATTAGTGATGTGGTTTTAAGTTTTGTTTCTGTGAGATTTGAACAAAACTGAATTAAACACATTATAATGTCAAACAGCTGATGTGGATCTAGAGTCGTTATGTTTATATGTCGTAAAGTTGAATTTATTTATGCAGATTAGTGCAGATAGTAATAATAATGATGATCATTTTAATATAAAAACGTTAATGATTAATCGATAATCGATCGTTAATTCTTCTGACGATCGATTAAGAAAATTTCATTGAATGCCCGTCCCTAATTTATACACCAGAAATAACCCAAATTAAATTCACAAACCTATACATACAGGTGTTGCTTCTGTAGGAGTTAAGTTTGATTTTTATCTGTATGAGTTTGTTTTTATCGCCTTTTACCAACTTGCGTCGTCGCTCTCGTTTATTTTTCTCAAATCTGGCTCCTTGGACCAAAATAAAAGCATATGTACTAAAATGAACTAGATAACACTTGAAAGATTCTGTACGAGGCTCCGCCCACAAGTCATGCTCACGACAAATCTTCTTGAATATATAACAAAGGAAGTTGGGACCCAAATATAACATTTTCAAAACATGAAACGATAACCTGTTGATCTAAAAATGTGTTTGCAGTTAAAGTATTTCCTCGTCTTTAATCAAATCCAGTGTAACGATGTAAACGAGGCACATGTCCGACAGACGAGCCTCTTTTCGCTCGTTCCTCGCGTCGCGTTCAGACTCGTCCGTGTTGTTTTCCGTGGATCAAACTCCGCGTGTGTCCTCCGATCCATGTCGCGCCGCGATGCGATTGGCCGAGGCGCGGTCACGTGACTCCCCGCGCGGCTCCGTCTGAACCGGCGGCGAGCGGGAGTCACGCTGAGAGCCGTCGATTCCGGTTATTGTCCGAACCCCGGCACCTGCGGCGAGGAGAGAGGAGAAAGAGAAGAGGGAGGAAAGAGGAGGGAGGAAAGAGGAGGGAGGAAAGAGGAGGGAGGAGGGGACGCAGCCGCAGTGCACCTCCGCTGGGCTCGAGAGGAGGAAGAGGAGGAGGAAGAGGAGGAGGAAGAGGAAGAGGAGGAGGAAGAGGAGGAAGGAAGAGGAGGAGGAGGAGGAGGAAGGAAGGAGGAGGAGGAGGAGAGAGGAGGAGGAGGAGGAGGAAAGGAGGAGGAGGAGAGGAGGAGGAGGAGGAAGGAGGAGGAGGAGGAGAGAGGAGGAGGAGAGGAGAAGAGGAGGAGGAAGAGGAGGAGGAGGAGGAGGAGGAGGAGGAGGAGGAGGAGGAGGAAGAGGAAGAGGAAGAGGAGGAGGCCTGGGCTCTGGACCAAAATACAATATTTCACAATTGAGGCGTTAATGCTTTTACATGAGGCAGTTTTCAGACACGTCAGTCCACACACGTGTTTCCTTTTCATCATCAGGTTCATTATATTAGTGACTCCAGGTTCATTTCTCCAAACACACGACGACGTCTCTGAGCAGCCGGTTGGTTTTATTTTCAGTTTGAATCCAGAAAAGTCTAGATCAGGAGTGTCAAACTCATTTTCGTCCGGGGGTCGTGTCCAACCGACTTTGATCCAAAGTGTCCGGATCAGAAAACTCATGTCATATAAACCCCAAAAATAACAATAAGTTCAAATATTTGTGCAGAGAAACACAAATCTATTACAGAAATCTTTTTTAATTGATGAACTCTTTCTTTTACTAAATATTATAAGAAAAATGCAATTTTGACACAAAGTTTTAACATGAACTTGTTTGTAAATAGGAATAAGTCAATTTTTGTTGTAAAATCCTGCACTCGGCTCCACTTTTCTCATGTTGGACATTTTTCTGATGAGGGTGTCACGGTCAACAGTCAAAACGATCGTCCTTTAAGAGCGTTTGGAAAGAGACAAGTCTTCATTTGTGCTGCTCTGGTGGGAGGGGCCACGTACAGAGACGCTGGAGACGATTTTAATAGAAAATATCATTAAAATATTTTATTAGAAAATCAGCCAAGGGCCAGATTAAAAGTCTTGGAGGGCCGAATCTGGCCCCCGGGCCGTATGTTTGACACCTGTGCTTTAGTGTTTTTACAGTGTGTGGCTGTGATTTCTCTCTCTCTCTTTTTCTCTCTTTCTCTCTTGTCCTTTTCCTTCTCTCCGTCCTGTTCCCTTTTTCATTTGAATCTTTTTTCTCGTTCTCTCCCTGAGGCTGCGTCCTGATCGCTTCTTCAGTTCAGTGATTCTCCTGCTCCTCTTTAATGATCTTTTACCCGCAGAGGGCAGCTCAGGGCAGCTCAGGTCATCTCCTCTCTTTCTCTCTTTCTCTCTCTCTCTCTCTTTTTCCTCTTCCTCTCTCTCTCTCTCTCTCTCTCTCTGTTCTTCTTTCTCTCTTCATTTGTCTCTCTGTGTTTATCTCGTGTGAACAGGATCGTCCTTCTTCTCCTTCTGTTGTTATTTTCTCCTCGTGTTCAGTTCTTCGTCCCTCATCCCTCTCTCCTCTCTCCCCCTCTCTATTCTGTCTCTCCTCCCTCTCTTTCGCTCTCATCTCAGTCTCAACTCTCTCTTCTTTCCACTCTCCTTCTCTATTAAGTCTCTCCTCTCTCTCTCTCTCTTTCTCTCTCCTCCTTCTCTTCTCTTCTGTTTCTCCTCTTTCTCTTCTCATCTCTTCTTTCTCTCCTCCCTCTCTCCCTCTGTCTTTGCCCTTCGGTCTCTTCCTCCCCATCTCTCTCTTCCTTCTCTCCTCCCGCAATCTCTCTCTCCTCCTTCTCTCCCCCTCCCCCCTTTTCTCCCCCTCTCTTCCTTCTCTACCCCTGTCCTCTTTCTCTCCTCCTTTTCTCTCTCACTTTTCCCTTCTCTCCTCTCTCTCCTCCTTCTCTCCTTCTCTCCTCCTTCTCTCCTCCTTCTCTCCTCTCTCCTCCTTCTTTCCTGCTTTCTCTCCTTCTCTCCTCCTCCTTTTCTCCTCCTCCTCTCCTCCTTTTCTCTCCGTCTCTTCTGTCTCCTCCTCCCCTTCTGTCTTTCCCCTTTTTCCTCCTCCTCTCTCTCCTCCTTCTCTTCGCCTTCTCTCCTCCTTCTTTCCTCTCACTCCTCCTTCTCTCTTCCTTCTCTCCTCCTCCTCTCCTCCTTCTCTCTCTCTCCTCCTCTGCTCCTCCTTCTCTCTTCCTTCTCTCCTCCTTCTTTCCTCCTTCTCTCCTCCTTCTCTCCTCCTTCTCTCTCTCTCCTCCTCTCCTCCTCCTCTCTTCCTTCTCTCCTCCTCCCCTCATCCTTCTCTCCTCTCTCTCCTCCTCCCCTCATCCTTCTCTCCTCTGTCTCCTCCTTCTTTCTTCCTTCTCTCCTCCTTCTTTCTCTCTCCTCCTCTGCTCCTCCTCTCTTCCTTCTCTCCTCCTTCTTTCCTCCTTCTCTCCTCCTTCTCTCTCTCTCCTCCTCTCCTCCTCCTCTCTCCTTTCTCTCCTCCTCCCCTCATCCTTCTCTCCTCTCTCTCCTCCTTCTCTCCTTTCTCTCCTCCTCCCCTCTTCCTTCTCTCCCCTCTCCTCTTTATCTCCTCCTCCTGTCTTCTTTCTCTCCTTCTCCTCCTCCTTCTCTCTCTCTCTTTCTTCAGTACAAACCACAGTCTCTGTACATAAACGAACTTCTCTCCCCCAGAACTAAAACATTCAATTATTTTACTTTTTTTTTGTTTTCCTCAGTTCCAGTTTCAGTTTTTAATCAGACAGTAACAAAAATATCCAGAGTCGGTGTAAACGTGTTAGAACATCTTTAATTATGTGAGTAAATGAGCTCTCGGAGGTGTTTTTTTTTTTTTTGCACATATATATCGGAGCGTCGTGTGTGTCGGTTCTGGTCCACTGCTCCTGACAGCTCCGACCCGGCGGGACTCACCCGGGTCAAATGCAGAATACAGATTCACCAGAGCGTAGAACCTTAAACTTCACATACATTCTGCCTCGAAGGTCGACAAAAATATTAAAAATCTGACACTAATCGATACCAAAACCAGAATCGAAACTAGATACTCATTTTTCACAGGTATCGATAATAAAAAACTGACCACGTAGGAATAAAAAATAAAATATTACCATTTAATGTTGAAAATCACAGTATATTGACTAAATAAAGTGTTTGTGTAAGAAAATTTGTTCCAGTAGATTCTGAATTTTAAATATTGCTGAATTTCTCACTTTGAATTTTTTAACTATAAAAAAAATAAACTCTGAAATAAACTCTGAATTTTAGTTGCTGATTTTTTAAGTGTACTTTTTTTCAGTCTGTTTAAATAAAATAAATAAAAAAATCACCTTTTAAATATTCAGCACAAATATTTTCAAGTCTTCAAATTCAACAGTTGAAAGTCAAACGGTAAAATTCTGAGTGTAAAATTTCACAGCAAAGATCCAAGAAACAACGGATCCTGTGAGTGACGAGGACAGAGGCTGTTTCTTATTGGCTGTTCTCATCTGTGGGCGGGGTTTGAGGTCGTGATGAGGCGAATTCTGACCAATCAGATCGCTTCACTGCACCATTTCCTGTTTGTTACTAAGACTACATTTACACAGAGCTCGATATGTTGAGAAAAAGAAATTTCCCTCTGTCCATTTTCCAAAATAACATCGTGCGCGTGGCATCGATTTCAGAAAAGTTCTCGTTTACATCGAGCTGCATAAATCCTCCACCGAACTGCACCGAGTCTCAGGATGGAGCTGGATCAGATTCAAACCTGTAGCTTTTATTTCATTACAGTTGTAAGTTTTACTCAAAAATACGTTTAAAATGGTGCATTAGTGAGCGGCTCGCCTCTCCGCAGATCTGATAAAGCCTCATGTGTCTCTGGTCATGGACATGAAACATCAGCTGTGTGAAAATGAAACACATGAAAAGTGTTTCAGCAGAAGAAATGAGACTGATGCTCTGATGCTTCATCATCATCATCATCATCTTCATCATCATCATCATCATCATCATCTTCATCATCATCATCATCATCATCATCATCATCATTCATCATCATCATCATCATCATCATCATCATCATCATCATCATCATCATCATCTTCATCATCATCATCATCATCATCATCATCATCATCATCATCATCATCATCATCATCATCATCATCATCTTCATCATCATCATCATCATCATCATCATCATCATCATCATCATCATCATCATCATCATTTCATCATCATCATCATCATCATCATCATCATCATCATCATCTTCATCATCATCATCATCATCATCATCATCATCATCATCATCATCATCATCATCATCTTCATCATCAGAGCAGAAAGGAAACACTGGTCGCACTTTTGTCGCGTCGGCTCCTAAAACTCTGTTTATCACTTTACACACAAACACCAAACTGTCGTTTTCCAGAATCTCCACTTTCGCCAGAGTTTTCAGTTTTCAGAGGCAAATTTGCAGTTTGTGTATCAAAGATGGAAACAAATGAAGCTGTCAACCCTCTCAGGATCAAATTAATTTTTAGTATCAGGAAAAATCTGATATTTGGGGAAAATTATAATATGGGGTAGTAATATACAATCCTGACTTTTTTTATCCTTTGTGAACAAAAAAAGTATTTTGCACTTCTGGCAGGTCGTTTGTGTGGAGCCGTTCTTACACAGTCTGCATCGTCCATGTTTATCAGCATGGACGGAGAAAAGGCTCCTGAGTAAAAAAAGCTCATAAAATATGGATTTAGAGTAAGTAGGTAATCGGAATTTAGCTGTTGCAAATCTGCAACGTCTGCCTGGAGAGGGTAAAAAACAGTGTACGTGTAAACGAGGCCTAGATCCATAGAAATATAATAACATCTGAAGCTGAACTTCTTCTTTGTTTACTTCCTCAGCCCGGGTGAGCTCCTCCCACAGCGTCACGTCTGTAACGTTCACGGTGTGGAGCGTTTGGACCACAGTGTGGAGCTTTGAGGATTTAAACTAATTTTAAAAATTAATGTTGTAAAAACAGAAAAGAAACTTACCAAATCGGACCTTTGTAAAAGCTGGATGCCCTGTCAGAACACGGACCGTTTGAATTCCCATAATGCATTGCCTCTGTGGGAGAATTCTGTCTGGGCCCCAGAGCTGCAGTACCTGGAGCGTCCACTAGTCTGTCTGGAGCCGGGACAGAGGGGGAGGGGCTTATCCAGGTTTGATTATAGATCCGTGTTTAGATTGGATCACTCTGGATCGATTACTTCTGCCTGGTGTATTGGGTTTTTGCTGCAAACTTTTTTCACTGCGAATTTTACACTTGAATTTCGACTGTTCAATTTGAGGTGCTTGAAATAGTTTTCTTTGATTCAAAAGGTGAAATTTTTATTTTTACTTTAAAACAAAAGTACACTTAAACATCAGCAACTAAAATTCAGAATAAAAATACTTGTACATTCAGCGATATTTAAAATTCAAAATAAAATAGAACAAATTATCTTCAACAATCCCTCTTTCTTTAGAAATTACAATGTGATTTTCAACATTAAATGGTAAAACTTTCTTTTCTATTTCCATGTGACTTAAAAAATTCAAAGTGAGAAATTCAACGGTGCTTCAAATTCAAAATCTGATGGGACAAATTCTCTTCCATCGGTGTTTTTATTTTCATCGTGGCGTCAGAATCAGTGTTGAGTGTTTCTTCCTCTGGAGTTTGAAGGTTCCGTGTTGTGACTCTGATCCACACGAGCGTCTGTTTCCGTTCGGTGAGTCGCCGCCCGTTAGTCGCGGTTCGCTTTCGCCCGAGGTCGTGTTTACATCAGAAAAGGCAAACGGAGCTATTTTTAAACTGAATCATGTAAAGTCAGATCAGAGACGGGGTGTTGTGGAAAATCGATTTTGTGGAGCTTTCTGTCGTTTTATAACCTCGTTCCCTCATCGGAAAAAACGCCTGAAGAGGTTTAGAGTCACCCATGCTTGTTTGAGTAATATAGTGATCTCTACCAGGCTCTATTCAAACCTTCCTTATGGTTGGCTGTAAGATTCTGTACGAGGCTCCGCCCACAAGTGTACGTCTTTGTCGTTTTTCTGTGTTGTGTTGTGATGTTGTTCTGTTTTTGTGCGTTTAATTTGGAGTTCGAGTATCTCGGGGTCTTGTTCTGGAGTGAGGGGAGGATGGAGCGTGAGATTGACAGGTGGACAGGTGCAGCGTCCAGGGAGGAAACGAGAGGAAACAGGGAGGAAACGAGAGGAAACTGGGAGGAAACGAGAGGAAACAGGGAGGAAACGAGAGGAAACTGGGAGGAAACAGGAAAAAACAGAAAGGAAACGGGAAGAAATGAGAGGAAACGGGAAGAAACGGGAGGAAACAAGAGAAGACAAGAGGAAACTGGGGAAACGGAAAGTCTCAGGGAGGAAATGAGAGGAAACGAAAGGAAACGGGAGGAAGCAAGAGGAAACAGGAGGAAACAGGGAGAAACGGGAGGAAATGGAAGAAACGAGAGGAAACAAGAGTTACTGGTAGGAAACAAGGAGGAAACAGGAAAAAACAGGGAGGAAACGAGAGGAAACTGGGAGGAAACGAGAGGAAACTGGGAGGAAACGAGAGGAAACTGGGAGGAAACGAGAGGAAACAGGGAGGAAACGAGAGGAAACTGGGAGGAAACGAGAGGAAATAGGGAAAGGAGAAACGAGAGGAAAACGGGAGGAAACGAGAGGAAACAGGGAGGAAACGAAAGGAAACTGGGAGGAAACGAGTGGAAACTAGAAGGAAACGAGAGGAAACTGGGAGGAAACGAGAGGAAACTGGGAGGAAAAAGGAAACAGGAGAGGAAACTGGGGAGGAAACGAGAGGAAACTGGGAGGAAACGAGTGGAAAAACTAGAAGGAAACGAGAGGAAACTGGGAGGAAACGAAAGGAAACTGGGAGGAAACGAGAGGAAACAGGAAGGAAACGAGAGGAAACTGGGAGGAAACGAGAGGAAACAGGGAGGAAACAGGAAGGAAACGAGAGGAAACGAGAGGAAACTGGAGGAAACAGAGAGGAAACAGGAAAGGAGAGAGAAAACTGGGAGGAAACCAGAGGAAACAGGGAGGAAACGAGAGGAAACTGGGAGGAAACGAGAGGAAACTGGGAGGAAACGAGAGGAAACAGGGAGGAAACGAGAGGAAACAGGAAGGAAACGAGAGGAAACGAGGAGGAAAACGAGAGGAAACGAGGAGGAAACGAGGAAACTGGGAGGAAACCAGAGGAAACAGGAGGAACGAGAGGAAACGAGAGGAAACAGGGAGGAAACGAGAGGAAACAGGAAGGAAATGAGAGGAAACTGGGAGGAAACGAGAGGAAACAGGAAGGAAACGAGAGGAAACAGGGAGGAAATGAGAGGAAACGGAGGAAACGAGAGGAAACTGGGAGGAAACGAGAGGAAACAGGGAGGAAATGAGAGGAAACTGGGAGGAAACGAGAGGAAACATGGAGGAAACGAGAGGAAACAGGGAGGAAACGAGAGGAAACTGGGAGGAAACGAGAGAAACTGGGAGGAAACGAGAGGAAACAGGGAGGAAACGAAAGGAAACTGGGAGGAAACGAGTGGAAACTAGAAGGAAACTGGGAGGAAAATGAGAGGAAACTGGGAGGAAACGAGAGGAAACAGGGAGGAAACGAGAGGAAACTGGGAGGAAACGAGAGGAAACTGGGAGGAAGGAAACGAGAGGAAACAGGAAGGAAACGAGAAGGAAACGAGAGGAAACTGGGAGGAAACGAGAGGAAACAGGGAGGAAACGAGAGGAAACAGGAAGGAAACGAGAGGAAACTGGGAGGAAACGAGAGGAAACAGGGAGGAAACGAGAGGAAACAGGAAGGAAACGAGAGGAAACTGGGAGGAAACGAGAGGAAACAGGAAAGGAAACGAGAGGAAACTGGGAGGAAACGAGAGGAAACTGGGAGGAAACGAGAGGAAACAGGGAGGAAACGAGAGGAAACTGGGAGGAAACGAGAGGAAACTGGGAGGAAACGAGAGGAAACAGGGAGGAAACGAGAGGAAACTGGGAGGAAACGAGAGGAAACAGGGAGGAAACAAGAGGAAACTGGGAGGAAACGAGAGGAAACAGGGAGGAAACGAGAGGAAACAGGGAGGAAACAAGAGGAAAGAGAGGAAACGAGAGGAAACGAGAGGAAACAGGGAGGAAACGAGAGGAAACAGGAAGGAAACGGGAGGATGCGGTCGCTGTATTGGACCGTTGTGGTGAAGAGGACTTGAGTCTGGATTTACCGTCAGTCTCTGTTCCTCCCCTCACCTCTGGTCATGAGCTCTGGGTAAAGACTGAAAGAACGAGATTCGCGGGTACGAGCGGCCGAAGTGAGTTTCCTCCACAGGGTCGTCGTTGTCATCAGAGCGAAAGGGAAACACTGGTCGCACTTTTGGCTCGTCGGCTCCTAAAATTCCGTTTATTTCAAACAGGGTTTTACACAGTCTCCACTCTCGCTGGAGTTTTTAGAAAGATTCGTTTTCAGAGGTGAAGTCGGCGTTTGCATGTAAAAGATCTGAACAAATGAACGTAAATGTCTGTTTTTAAAAATACCCGTGTACATGTAAACAGGACTTACATTAGATCCATAGAACTACAATAAAATCTGAAGATGAACCTCTTCTTCATTTACTTCCTCAGTCCAGGCGAGCTCCTCCCACCCGTGTCATGTGCACAGTGTGGAGCTTTGAGGATTTAAAAATGTTAAAAAGTTTGTGTTGTGAAAATATAGAAAAGAAACTTACAAAATCTGACCTTTGTGAAAGCCGGATGCCCTGAAGAACACGAGTAGTTTGAATTCCCAAAATGCATTGCGCTCTGTGGGAGAATCCTTGAGTTTGATGAGTTTCCTCCGCAGGGTGACTGGGCGCTCCCTTAGAGATAGAGTTTAGAGCTCGGAGTAGAGCCGCTGCTCCTCCACGTGGAGAGGAGCGTCTGAGGGGAGGACGTCTGTTCTGATGCCTCCTGGACGTGTCCCTCAGGAGGTGTTCATGTCCCACCAGGAGGAGGCCCTGAGGAAGACCCAGGACACACTGGAGGGACTAAGGGCCCGTCCACAGGATAACAGCTTTTTGGTCAAAACAGAGAAGTTTGTATTTGTTTTGGTCTTTCGTTCACATGGAGTCGGTGTTTTGTGTGGGCGAAAACGGTGTTTTTTGAGAACGGGTTCCAGAGTGGAGAAATCTGAGAACGTCGGCGTCGCGTTGTCGTGTGGACGAACAAACAGCAGCTTTGGGAAATGATAACATCACCATCTCATCATCACCAGGATCCTCTGATGCAGCGAAGCCTGCAGCCCTCGAACCTCGAACTGACCTCCACAGACCACAAGAACGATGGCGAAATGTGACAGGTGCAGCCTACGGAGCCGCTCCTGTCGCCCAGAAACCGAAACACACTGTTAGAGGCAAAACTAACAACACACACCACAGACACACACACGGATCAATAACAAAGACGTTTACACTGAAACAAATCCACATATCAGCGAATCAGAAACGATCTGCGTCCAGACACGTCGTTTCTGTGTCCACAAGTCTTCTCTATCCACACAACTTTGTGTAGATTTGTTTATGTTTTACAGAAACGAAACTAAAACCACATGATTCATTTACATAAACTGAGCTCAAAAAATCATCTCTTTCCTTGTGTCTCTGATGTGGTTCAGCTTCTGTCGGACTAAAGGACACGACTCAGTGGAAGATGAGTGTTCTCTCTGTGACTTGTGTTTAACTTTTACAAAACTAAACGTCTGTATTTCTGGGATAGAATCTAAAATCGACTAAATTTAAAACACGGTGAATGAAATTTGCATTATTAAATATTATTATCATTGTTACAGCGCCACATACAGGTGTGGCAGACGTGAATATTTACTGATCCGACACGTGTGTGGATGCAAATTTTTTTCAACCTGCGAAGAAAAAAAATCCAGGAGCGTTGCCGCGTGGACGTGGCTTTGGGCTGGACTGGGAACAACTCAGGGTCCCTCTCCTTCTTTCTCCATTCCCTCCTCTGTCTCTCTGATCCATCTGCTACGGAAGCCGAGAGGAGCCACAACAAACGCAAACGCCGCAACAAATACAAACGCGACAACACAACAAAAAGCCACAACACACCAAAAAAGCCACAACGGAAATGACCGCGGGGACTCTATTTTAATGCAGACGCAACAACAAATACAAACGCAAATGCAGCAACACATCAAAAAGCCACAACACATCAAAAAGCCACAACACAATAAAAAGCCACAACACATTAAAAAGCCACAACACATCAAAAAGCCACAACAGAAGTGACCGCCGGACTCTATTTTCCGACGGATCGATCAAGCGGCAAGTGAAGAAGAAGAACTACAACGTGAAACGAATAATGATAAAACAATAAATTACTTTTACTTACGTTTCCAACTTCTCCGTTCCTTTACTTTTCACGTCGTAGTTCTTCTTCACTTGCCGCTTGATCGATCCGTCGGAAAATAGAGTCCCGCTGTCACTTCCATTGTGGCTTTTTTTGGTGTGTTGTGGGTTTTTGTTGTGTTGTCGCATTTGTATTTGTTGCGGCGTTTGCGTTTGTTGTGACGCCTCTCGGCTTCCGTAATCTACCCCCTCTCCTCTTTCCTCTCCTTCACTCATCCATCTATCCTTCTCTTTCCTCTTTTCTTTCCTCTCCTCATCTCCGTGTTCATGTTTTTGAGTAAACTCTGTTCTGACCTTCACTTCACACTCAGACTTGTTGGAACCTGAGCTCAGAGCGTCACTGTTGTTGTGCCAATTAGCAACACACTTCACTCCCACGCACAGAAACCTCTCAGGTCTTTCTTTGTTATTTGGAAGAAACTCAGAAACTCAAACTCAGAACCACAGAAACGCTTTGGGCGAAACCAACTTCCAACTTTCAGAGAGACTTTTGAGTCGGGTTTGTCTCCGTGGCGACGAAACAGGAGGAAACAAGAGGAAACAGGAAGAAATGGGAGGAAACAGGAGGAAACAGGAAACTGTGAGGAAACGGGAGGAAACAGGGAGGAAACTGGAAGAAACAGAAAGGAAATGGGAAGAAATTAGAGGAAACGAGAGGAAACAGGAGGAAATGGAAGAAACAAGAGGAAACTAGGAGGAAACAAGGGAAACAGAAAGGAAATGGGAAGAAATGAGAGGAAACGGGAAGAAACGGGAGGAAACAAGAGGAAACACGGAGGAAACAGGAAAAAACAGAAAAGAAATGGGAAGAAATTAGAGAAAACAGGAAGAAACTGGAGGAAACAGGAAAAAACAGAAAGTAAACGAGAAGAAATGAGAGGAAACGGGAAGAAAAGAGAGGAAACAAGAGAAGACAAGAGGAAACAGGAAACGGAAAGAAACAAGAGGAAACGGGAAGAAACAAGAGGAAACGGAAAGAAACAAGAGGAAACGGGAAGAAACAAGAGTCAACGGGAGGAAACGGGGGGAAACTATTTTTCTATTTTTACCGACAGACGGCGCGGCGCGACGGCGAGCTCC
>NW_026571190.1:40935263-40937763 GCF_026225935.1 Boleophthalmus pectinirostris | reverse complement strand
AAAATGTGGGTAAAAGTGCTGAGGCGTTTGGAATAATCCGTGTCTTCGCCGCCGTCGGTCGCTCTCGGGTTTATCTGCGTTTGGTGATTGAGGCCAGAGGAAAAGAAGAAGTGATTTTTTTTTTCTGACGCAGCAGTTCAGGCATTAAAAGAAAACTTACTTTTGTTCATTTTTTTTGTTTGTCCGTTTCATAAAATACAGACTTTTGAGGACTTTGTGGCACTTTCCAGGGACGTCACGCTGGAGGGTTCTGCATGTGTGTCTACGGTGGAATCATAGATATGGAACGGTAGATCTCATGCTGACAACTGCCTGGTCTAGACCTGGTTTAGTCCTGATTCAGTCCTGGTTTAGTCCCGTTTTAGTCCTGTTCTAGTTCTGTTTTATTCCTGGTTTAGTCCTGGTTCAGTCCTGGTTTAGTCATGTTTTAGACCTGATTTAGACTTGGTTTAGACCCGTTTCAGTCCTGGTTTAGTTCTGGTTCAGTCCTGGTTCAGTCATTGTTTAGACCTGGTTTAGACCTGGTTTAGACCTGGTTTAGTCCTGGTTTAGACCTGGTTTATACCTGGTTTAGACCTGTTCAGTCCTGGTTTAGTCCTGGTTCAGCTCTGGTTTAGTCCTGGTTCAGTCCTGGTTTAGTCCTGTTTTAGACCTGATTTAGTCCTGGTTTAGACCTGCTTTAGTCCTGGTTTGGACCTGGATTAGACCTGGTTTAGACCTGGCTTAGACCTGGTTCAGTCTTAGTTTAGTCCTTGTTCCGTCCAGGTTCAGTCCTAGTTTAGACCCGTTTTAGTCCTGTTCTAGTTCTGTTTTAGACCTGGTTTAGTCCTGGTTTAGACCTGGTTTAGACCTGGTTTAGACCTGGTTTAGACCTGGTTTAGACCTGGTTTAGACCTGGTCCTGGTTTAGTCCTGGTTTCAGTCCTGGTTTTCCTGGTTTAGTCCTGGTTTAGTCCTGGTTTCAGTCCTGGTTTAGTCCTGGTTTAGTCCTGGTTCAGTCCTGGTTTAGTCCTGGTTTAGTCCTGGTTTAGTCCTGGTTTAGTCTAAACTATTACTACTTATACTACTGTTTTTACTGCTACTATAAAGTTGAGTAAATCTCTTTGTATGTCTGTCTTCAGGAATACTTCTACTGTTACTACTTACTACTTCACAGTAAACACAAAAACACGTCCGTGGGGAAAAGCGTTTGACGAACCCTCCACCAGAAAAGTTACACAGTGCATCTTTAAGTGTCAGTCCCTCCTCTGTGTTGGTGTAATGACTCTGTAGCTCAGATGGTTTTTCTTTTTCCTCTGAGCTCGTTTAAGTTTGTGTGTGGGTGAAAGTTCTGCAGACGTCGGGGCGTGAGCTGCTGTGTGTGTTTGTGTTTGTGGAGTTCAAATCTGATCATGTGTCTGTAACGGCGGAAAAACACCGAAGCTCAGCGCTCACAAGAAAACTAACGAGAGGAGAGAGGAGACAGAGAGGAGACAGGAGACAGGAGACAGGAGAGAGGAGACAGGAGAGAGGAGACAGGAGACAGAGAGGAGAGAGAGAGAGAGGAGACAGGAGAGAGGAGACAGAGAGAGAGAGAGGAGACAGAGAGAGAGGAGAGACAGGAGAGAGGAGAAGGAGAGAGAGAGGAGACAGAGAGAGAGAGGAGACAGGAGAGAGGAGACAGGAGAGAGGAGACAGGAGAGAAGAGAGAGGAGACAGGAGAGAGGAGACAGGAGAGAGGAGACAGGAGAGAGAGAGAGAGGAGACAGGAGAGAGGAGACAGGAGAGAGGAGACAGGAGAGAGGAGACAGGAGAGAGGAGACAGGAGAGAGAGAGAGGAGACAGGAGAGAGGAGACAGAGAGAGAGGAGACAGGAGAGAGGAGAGAGGAGACAGGAGAGAGGAGACAGAGAGAGAGGAGACAGGAGAGAGGAGACAGGAGAGAGGAGACAGAGAGAGAGAGAGGACAGGAGAGAGAGAGGAGACAGGAGAGAGGAGACAGGAGAGAGGAGACAGGAGAGGAGGAGAGAGGAGAGAGAGAGAGACAGAGAGAAGGAGAGAGGAGACAGGAGAGAGGAGACAGGAGAGAGAGAGGAGAGAGAGAGAGAGAGAGGAGACAGGAGACAGGAGAGAGGAGAGAGAGACAGAGAGAGAGGAGACAGGAGACAGAGAGGAGAGAGAGAGGAGACAGAGAGAGGAGACAGGAGAGAGGAGACAGAGAGAGGAGAGGAGGAGACAGGAGAGAGGAGACAGGAGAGAGAGAGGAGACAGAGAGAGGAGAGAGGAGACAGAGACAGGAGAGAGGAGACAGGAGAGAGGAGACAAGAGAGGAGAGAGAGAGAGAGACAGGAGAGAGGAGACAGGAGAGAGGAGACGGAGAGAGGAGAGACAGGAGACGAGGAGACAGGAGAGAGGGACACAGGAGAGAGGAGACAGGAGAGAGGAGACAGGAGAGAGGAGACAGGAGAGAGAGAGAGAGGAGAGAGGAGACAGGAGAGAGGAGAGAAGAGGAGACAGGAGAGA
>NW_026571190.1:40915263-40930263 GCF_026225935.1 Boleophthalmus pectinirostris | reverse complement strand
TCTCTTCCTCGCCCCCTCCACTCCTCTCTTCCTCTCCTCCTCTGACCCCCTCCTCCCTTCCTCTGCTCCTCTCCATTCCTCCTCTGACCCTCTCGTCTTCTCCTCTGACCCTTTCTTCTCTTTTCCTCTCCTCCTCTGACCCTCTCCTCCTCTTTTCCTCTTCTCCTGACCTTCTCCTCTGCTCCTCTGGTCCTCTGACCCTCTCTTCTCCTCCTCTTCTCTTCTCTCTCTCTCTCTTCTCTCCTCCCTCTGGTCCTCTGACCCTCTCCTCTCCTCCTCTCCTCCTCTCCTTTTTCTCCTCTGACCCTCTGCTTCTCTGTTCCTCTCCTCTTCTTCTTATCTGTTCCTCTGACCCTCTCTTCCTTTTCCTCCTCTGACCCTCTCCTCTCTTAATCTGCTCTTCTTCATCCTCTGACCCTCTCTTCATCTGATCCTCTCCTCCTCTTCATCCTCTGACCCTCTCCTTTTCTCCTGTTCCTCTTCTCCTCTGCTTCCCCTTTTCTTCTCTGACCCTCTTCTCTTCCTCTTCATCCTCTGCTCCTCTTGTGTGAAAGTGTGTGTGTGTGTGTGTTGCGTGCGTGTGTGTGTGTGTGTGTGTGTGTGTGTGTGTGTGTGTGTGTGTGTGTGTGTGTGTGTGTTGGTCAGAGGGGCTGATGTCACAGTTTGTCAGTTTTCTAAAGCAGAAGTCACAGTTTTGTTTCTTTTATGAAGTCGTTTTAGATGATTATTGTGAATTAAAAAGTCTCAGACAAACACGAACACTTCAGATCTTCTTTAATTTACTTGTCGACATTATTTCCTCTGGTTTATGTACAGAAGAGTTACATTTGTGTATTTCCTGGTTTGATCTTCGTTATCTTCTCCTCATCCTCCATTTTTCAAAGTCAGATCTGAGTTTATCCGCGTCCATATGTGTGGAGGTTTTAAATAACTTTAGAATGTGATAAAGAAGCATCTGTGAACCGTTTACTCACAAACTCAGGATTTCCTGTCCACAAACTGACGCCAGAAACCACAAAGAAAATGTAAAAAAAAAAAATTAAATAAAACTCACAGAACAGAACAGTGTAACTTTTCTTCTGCGGTGATGTCAGAGTTTTGGTTTTTTAAAGACAACCGGGTATTCTGCTTTTTTTTTTTTTTTTTTTTTTTTTTTTACAGAACCATTTTTACATTTTTTTTTTTTTTAAAGAACAAATATTTTTACATAATTTTTTACATGTATTTAACAATAATACAAACAATAATACATTTTTACAGAACAAGATTTTTTCCAGAATTCTACAGAGCAATTTTTTTTAAAGAACGAACATTTTTACATAATTTTACATTTATTTATCAAGACAGAATTTTTACAGACCATTTCAAAACAATACTTTTTTTTTTAAGTAACAATGTCTTTTACTTCTTTACAAAAGATTGTAACTTTTTTCTTCTGTGCTGTTATCATTGTTTTTTGTTTTTTATAGAACAATTTTTACAGAATTTTTATATTTATTTAACAAGATTTTTTTACAGAATATTATTATAATTTTTAAGCAATAATTTTTTACCGATTATTAACATTATTAATCTTTTTTTACATAACAATTTAACTTTTTTTTCTTCTTTGTTTGTTTTTCTTTCTTTTTTTTTTTTTTAAGGAACAATTTTTTACAGAACAAGAATCTTCACAGAAATTTAAGATTTTTATTGAATTTTACAGAGAATTTTTTTGTTTATTTATTTATTTATTTTAGAAATTTTACATTTACTTAGTGAGAATTTATTTTTTACAAAACAACATTTTTACATTACATTAGTGTGTTTTGAAAAATGCAGTATTTGTGCGTCAATTTGAAGTAAAAGTACCTTAGTGTGTGTTTTAAATGCAGTATTTGTGTGTCAAGTTGAAGTAAAAGTACCTTAACTGTGTGTTGAAAATGCAGTATTTGTGTAACAAGTTGAAGTAAAAGTACCTTAGTGAGTGTTTTAAATGCAGTATTTGTGTATCATGTTGAAGTAAAAGTATGTTTTATGTGTTTGTGTGTCATGTTGAAGTAAAAGTACCTTAGTGACTGTTTTAAATGCAGTATTTGTGTATCATGTTGAAGTAAAAGTACCTTAACTGCGTGTACTTGGTTCGAGCGCGTCAGTATGATGGTGATCCTCCTCAACTGTGTCACTCTGGGAATGTACCAGCCGTGTGAGAACATCGACTGCTCCTCCGACCGCTGCCAGATACTACAGGTACTACACACAAAGTACTGCACACACTACTGCAAAAAGTACCACACACAAACTACTACAGATACTATACGCAATACTACACACAGTACTACGCAAAATACAACAATACGTGTACCGGCCGTGTGAGAACATCGACTGTTCCTCCGACCGCTGCCAGATACTACAGGTACTACACACACAAGTACTACACACAGTACTGCAGGAACTACACACAGTAGTGCAAAAACTACTACACAATACTACACACAATTCTACAGCTACTACACACAAAGTACTACACACAATACTACAATACATGTACCAGCCCTGTGAGAACATCTACTACTCCTCTGACTGCTGCCAAATACTACAGGTACTACACACAAAAGTACTGTGAAGACTACTACACACAGTACTACAGCTACGACACACAATACTACACACAGTAGTACACACAATACTACACAGTATTGCAAAAAAGTACTATACACACTACTACAGGTACTACACAAAGTACTACACACACGACTACACACAGTACAGCAAAAACTACAACACATAATACTACAGGTACTACTCACAATACTGCACAAAATACCCCCCCCACTCCTTTCATTCCTCTTTACTTTCCCGTCTTCCTCTCTCCTCTTTTTCTTTCTCTTTCTCTCTTTCCCTCCTGTGGTGTTTTTTCACCGTTTCTCTGTGGACACATTCGATCTCTCTGGATTTAGCTCTTCTCGGAATCCTTCACTCGATCTGCACTGTGCACACACACACACACACTTACACACACACACACACACAGACACACACACACACACACACACACACACACACAGACACACACACACACACACACACAGACACACACACACACAGACACACACACACACACACACACACACACACACACGTATACACAATTTACAGAGGACATGTTGTGAAATCTGGGAGCATTATGTTCTAGTTTGTACATGTTAAATCACAATATTCATTTAATTTCATTTAAAATCATTATCTGATTTTATAAAATGTGGTTTCCTCAACAAACCTGGAGCTGTACCCAGAGACTAACAGACCTTTTTCACACTGTAGGTTTGTGGAACTTCCGGTTAAAGGTTTTCTGTGGTAAAATGTGTGTGTAAATGTGTGTGTAAATGTGTGTAAATGTGTGTGTAAATGTGTGTGTAAATGTGTGTCGTTTTCTCCAGCAGCTTCATAAATCTGCTCCATCACCAAATCTTCAACCAACAAACTCCAAATAAAGAATTTAACCACAACTATCAAGAGAAGAAAGACGAAAAACAACGACGACGCTTTAGTGACTCACTGAACAAAACTGTTAAGGTCATGAATAAAACAGAAGGAACTTGTTCACTCAGACTGATTCTACAATTAAAATCAAAAATCAATTTCATGATATTGGCATAAATTGATAAAGGCCCGTAGTGCGTAATGGAGTCGTTTTGGTTGTGGGTCCAATGTTCGTTCACACTAATCTGAATGAAAACGGCTCCAGAGACGGAACGATCTGGTGCCTCCCACGAACTCATCTGAGTCCAGATCTGATCCTGCACCGTGTGGACGCCTGAAAACACTGATACTCTGATGTAGGTCTGTGAAACCGAGAAGTAATTCACCGCAAAAACACTAAGAGGCTGAAATATCTTAATATAAACGTGTGTCTGTGTGTACGACCTGCAGACGTATAATCTCTGAAAAGTTTAACATGAACCAACAACATGACAGAAACACAGAACAGACTCACCATCAGCAGAACATCCCTCTGTCACAGAGAGAACACTCATATTCCACTGAGTCGTGTCCTTTAGTCCGACAGAACCTGAACCACATCAGCGCACAAGGAAAGAGCTGTTTTTTTTAATCCACAGGTGTCAAACATACGGCCCGGGGGCCAGATCCGGCTTTCTACTCAAATATTGTAATGATATTTTCTATTAAAATCGTGTTAATTTTCTGTGGTGTTTATCACAGCAGCGTCTCCAGCGTCTCTGTACGTGGCCCCTCCCACCAGAGCAGCACAAATGAAGACTTGTCTCTTTCCAAACGCTCTTAAAGGACGATCGTTTTGACTGTTGACCGTGACACCCTCATCAGAAAAATGTCCAACATGAGAAAAGTGGAGCCGAGTGCAGGATTTTACAACAAAACTTGACTTATTCCTATTTGCACAAAAGTTAATGTTAAAACACTGTGCTGAAATAGCATTTTTTTCATAATATTATATTTTGTAAAAGAAAGAGTTCATCAATTTAAAAAGATTTCTGTAATAGATTTGCATTTCTCTGCACAAATATTTGAACTTATTGTTATTTTTGGGGTTTATATGCCATAAATTTTGTGATCCGGCCCCTTTAGGATCAAACTAGGCTGGATACGACCCCCGGGCCAAAATGAGTTTGACACCCCTGTTTTAAACGCTCAGTTTATGCAAATGAGTCATGTGGTTTTAAGTTTTGTTTCTGTAAAACGTAAACAAATGTGCTCAAAGCTGTGTGGATAGAGAAGGAGTGCAGACACAGAAACGACGTGGCTGGACACAGATCGTTTCTGATACGGTGACACGCGGAATCATTTCAGTATAAACGTAGTCAAATTTGTGCAGTTTGAATGCGAGACATCTCTAGGACCATAACATTAGTTTTGTTCAGTGTCACTAAAGCGTCGTCGTTGTTTTTCGTCTTTCTTCTCTTGATAGTTGTGGTTAAATTCTTTATTTGGAGTTTGTTGGTTGAAGATTTGGTGATGGGGCAGATTTATGAAGCTGCTGGAGAAAACGACACACATTTACACACACATTTACACACATTTACACACATTTACACACACATTTACACACACATTTACACACACATTTACACACACATTTACACACACATTTACACACACATTTACACACATTTACACACACATTTACACACATTTACACACATTTACACACATTTACACACACACACATTTACACACACATTTACACACATTTACATTTACACACATTTACACACATTTACACACATTTACACACATTTACACACACATTTACACACACATTTACACACATTTACACACACATTTACACACACACATTTACACACATTTACACACACACATTTACACACATTTACACACACATTTACACACACACACATTTACACACACATTTACACACATTTACACACACACATTTACACACATTTACACACACACATTTACACACACATTTACACACACACACACATTTTACACACATTTACACACACATTTACACACATTTACACACATTACACACACATTTACATTTACACACATTTACACACACATTTACACACACACACATTTACACACACATTTACACACATTTACACACACACACACATTTACACACACATTTATACACACATTTACACACACATTTACACACATTTACACACACACACACATTTACACACATTTACACACACATTTACACACACATTTACACACACATTTACACACACATTTACACACATTTACACACATTTACACACACATTTACACACACATTTACACACATTTACACACACACATTTACACACACATTTACACACATTTACACACATTTACACACACATTTACACACATTTACACACATTTACACACATTTACACACATTTACACACACATTTACACACACATTTACACACACATTTATTTACACACATTTACACACATTTACACACACACACACACTTACACACATTTACACACACACATTTACACACACACACACACATTTACACACACATTTACACACACACATTTACACACATTTACACACATTTACACACACATTTACACACACACTTACACACATTTTATACACACATTTACACACACATTTACACACACATTTACACACATTTACACACACATTTACACACATTTACACACACATTTACACACACATTTACACACATTTACACACACATTTACACACACATTTACACACACATTTACACACACATTTACACACACATTTACACACATTTACACACACACATTTACACACATTTACACACATTTACACACATTTACACACATTTACACACACATTTACACACACACACATTTACACACACATTTTACACATTTACACACACATTTACACACACATTTACACACATTTACACACACATTTACACACATTTACACACATTTACACACACACATTTTACACACATTTACACACACATTTACACACATTTACACACACATTTACACACACATTTACACACACACACACACACATTTACACACACATTTACACACACATTTACACACACATTTACACACACACACACACATTTTACACACACATTTACACACACACACATTTACACACACACATTTACACACACATTTACACACATTTACACACACATTTACACACATTTATACACACATTTACACACACATTTACACACATTTTACACACACATTTACACACACATTTACACACACATTTACACACACTTTTTCACACACATTTACACACATTTACACACACACATTTACACACATTTACACACACATTTACACACATTTACACACACATTTACACACACATTTACACACATTTACACACACATTTACACACACATTTACACACATTTACACACGTATTTACACACACATTTACACACACACTTACACACTTTTATTTACACACATTTACACACACATTTAACACACATTTACACACACATTTACACACATTTACACACACATTTACACACACATTTACACATTTACATTTACACACACACACATTTTACACACATACATTTACACACACATTTACACACACATTTACACACATTTACACACACATTTACACACATTTACACACACATTTACACACATTTACATTTACACACACACATTTACACATACATTTACACACACACATTTACACACACACATTTACACATACATTTACACACACACATTACACACATTACACACACATTTACACACATTTACACACACATTTACACACATTTACACACACATTTACACACATTTACACACACATTTACACACACATTTTTACACACATACACACATTTACACACACATTTACACTTACACACATTTACACACACACACACATTTACACACACATTTACACACACATTTTTACACACATTTACACACACACACACACATTTACACACACATTTACACACATTTACACACACATTTACACACATTTACACACACATTTACACACACACACACATTTACACACTTTTATACACACATTTACACACACATTTACACACACACACATTTACACACACACATTTACACACACACACACACATTTCACACACACACATTTACACACACACATTTTACACACATTTACACACACACACACACACATTTACACACATTTACACACATTTACACACACACACACATTTACACACACATTTACACACACATTTTACACACATTTATTTACACACACATTTTACACATTTACACACATTTACACACACATTTACACACACACACATTTACACACACACATTTACACACATTTACACACACATTTATACACACACACACACATTTACACACATTTACACACACATTTACACACACACACATTTTTTACACACATTTACACACACACACACATTTACACACATTTACACACATTTACACACACACACACATTTACACACATTTACACACACATTTACACACACATTTACACACACATTTACACACATTTACACACACACATTTACACACACACATTTACACACATTTATTTACACACATTTACACACACATTTACACACACATTTACACACATTTACACACACATTTACACACACACTTACACACATTTACACACACATTTACACATACATTTACACACACACACATTTACACACATTTACACACACATTTACACACACACATTTACACATTACATTTACACACACACATTTACACATACATTTACACACACACATTTACACACACACATTTACACAACATTTACACACACACACATTTACACACACATTTACACACATTTACCACACATTTACACACACTTTTTACACACACATTTACACACATTTACACACACATTTACACACACATTTACACACACATTTACATTTACACACATTTACACACATTTACACACACATTTACACACATTTACACACACACACATTTACACACACATTTACACACACATTTACACACACATTTACACACACATTTACACACATTTACACACACATTTACATTTACACACACACACATTTACACACATTTACATTTACACACACACATTTACACACACACATTTACACACACATTTACATTTACACACACACATTTACACACACACATTTACACACATTTACAACACACATTTACACACACTTTTATACACACATTTACACACACACATTTTCACACATTTACACACATTTACACACACATTTACACACACATTTACACACACATTTACACACATTTACACACATTTATACACACATTTACACACATTTACACACACATTTACACACATTTACACACGTATTTACACACACATTTACACACACACTTACACACTTTTATACACACATTTACACACATTTACACACATTTACACACATTTACACACACATTTACACACACATTTTGACACAGAAAAACATTAACCAGGACCAAACCTACAGCTCAAGGCTTCCGGCCGTTGTGAAAAAGATTTGTGATGTTGGTTTTTTGTGAATGAAACAAAACACAAATCCAGGTCTGTTTGCGATGAGGAAACTGCATCATAACGTGACTAAAAGCTCGACAAGAGTCAGTGCTGTGTAATAAAGGACCATAAATAACAGAAACAAAAAAAAACTGTGAAGCCGATTTTTGATGAGTTTGATTCATCAGTGGAAAATGGGACGTGAAACTGAAACGTGAAACTGTCACAATCAACTCCCAATATCAAACCACGAATCCCCCTGAGACCCTCTGTCTGTGAGTCTGTGAGGAGACAGGAACAGACAGGAGCAGACAGGAGCAGGCAGGAGCAGCGCTAATGCTAATCCCACACACATGTACATATATGTCATACACACAGAGCACATGGGGATTTGTGTCGGGCGCTGGAGCTGCAGAGAAGATCACCTCTGTCTTTAATCCGCCTCTGCAGGTTTCAACGTGTGAAGAGAGAAACAGGAAGTGTGTCAGGCTCAGGGTTTTGAACAGGGACCAAAATAAACATTGAACTAAATAAAACAGGTGAAACAGGTGAAGTCGTTCAGTCCAAAGTCTCTGGGACGAACTGTCAGGAGCAGAGAGCTTCTTCTCCACACCTGAGGCACGTCCTGGTCACACGCATCTGGAGGATCAGTGTCATGTTCACGTCTTTGGAGAACGTGTGAAACCTAAACATCCATGGGAACCTTATCCAGACACAGAGAACATGCAAACTCCACAGAAAGTCCTTATATGAGCGGAGAATCAGACCAGGGACCTTTTTGCTCTGAGAAAAAAGTGCTAAGTACTACAGCACCAGAAACAACATCTATGCCACGGGTCTCCAACCTAAGAGCTACTCCATCTTTTTCCATCACAAGAAACTGAGCCACAGCCTCACGTCTGTAAACCATTATTAATTTATTAGGGCACAAAGTCAGGCATCAAAATCAGACATTTCCAGTGTTAAAAGGCATTTAATACATTTCAAGTCAGCGGAACATATGATTCAGAAATCCCTTGGTGAGTGACTTGGAAGAAGGTGAAGAGCTACTGGTATCTCCCAAGATACAAGTTGGAGATCCATGATCTACGCTGTCTAATGTATTTTATATTTTTGTATTATTTAAGCCAGGGTCACCGGTTCTGTTCATTGTTTTTATGGACAGAATTTCTAGGCGCAGTCAGGGGCCGGAGAGGGTTCGGTTTGGGGACCACAGGATCTCATCTCTGCTGTTCGCAGATGATGTTGTCCTGTTGGCTTCATCGAACCAGGACCTGCAATGTGCACTGGGGCGGTTTGCAGCCGAGTGTGAAGTGGCTGGGATGAAGATCAGCTCTTCCAAGTCTGAGGCCATGGTTCTCGACCGGAAAAAGGCGTCTTGTCGTCTCCGGGCGGGTGGAGAGTCTCTGCCTCAAGTGGAGGAGTTCAAGTATCTCGGGGTCTTGTTCTCGAGTGAGGGGAGGACGGAGCGTGAGATTGACAGGTGGACAGGTGCAGCTTCAGCAGTGATGCGGTCGCTGTATCGGACCGTTGTGGTGAAGAGGAGCTGAGCAGAAAGGTGAAGCTCTCGATTTACCGTCAGTCTTCGTTCCTCCCCTCACCTCTGGTCATGAGCTCTGGGTAATGACTGAAAGGACGAGATCACAGATACAAGTGGTCGAAATGAGTTTCCTCTGCAGGGTGTCTGGGCGTCTCCCTTAGAGATAAAGTGAGGAGCTCAGTCACACAGGAGGAGCTCAGAGTACAGACGCTTTTCCTCCACGTCGAGAGGAGCAGCTGAGGGGAGGACATCTGTTCTGATGCCTCCTGGGCGTCTCTCTCGGGAGGTGTTCTGGGCATGTCCCACCGGGAGGAAGACCCAGGACACGCTGCAGGGACTGTGTCTCTAGGCTGGCCTGGGAACACTTCGAGGTTCCCCTGGAGGAAATGTCTGGGGTGAGGGAAGTCTGGGAGTCCCTGCTTAGATTGCTGCCCCCGCGACCCGGCCCCGGATAAGAGGAAGAAATGAATGGGCATCCCATAATTTAACAGTTTACAGTTACTGACATGAAAAAACTTAAAGGTCCAATATTACACAGAAATGACTCTTGTGAGGCTTAAGTCGTGTTCTAACTCTGTTCCCTCCTCAGAAACAGAGTTGTGTTGTGTTTTCACATGTTTGAGTAACTCTTTATTATTAGTCTGTCTACATCTCCAAATTTCAAAATGCTCTGTTCCACCTTGTGATGTCATGGAGTGGTGGTTTTCAAATTAATAGCTCCTTTTACCTTTAGCTTAGTTGAGATTGGCAATTCCAGAGCTGAAATGATCCAAATGATTCTAGTGAAGGTGCGTGGAGTTTAAAAACACAGTGGAGCACTTCCTTCCTGTATCAACACATGACATCACAAGGTGGAACAGAGTGTTTTCAGTGTGAGAGAAGAATTCAGCCTAAATCTGCAGGTGTGTTTGTGTTAAACATGTGAATGAATCAAAACACAACTCCAGGTCTGTTTGTTCGTGATGAGGAAACGACATCAGAAAACTAAATAAATATAAACAATTTCAAAATAAAAGCACTGCAGCTTTCATGAACCCTTTCAGAACAAGAGCGCTGAAGTGTCGTCGTGTTTTAAGAGGAAAACGGCTCTCGGCACAGAATTATTTTTAACTTAAGCCACTCAGAGCTTCAAAGAGTCGCTGCATTTTTGTTTAAGACGAAACGCGTGATCCACAAACGCCGCCGCACGCCGCTCTGAGAAAGATACAGGGATAAAAGAGAGAGGAGACGAGCGTTTTTTTTTTTTATACATTATTTTAAGACAAAACTACATTTACATACAAACCATCATCATAAAATAAACCATATACAAAAATTCACACAATAAAGATGAAAAGATAATGACGGAAATAATAAGCGTGGTAATAAATAAAGTTTAAGATAACCTCGATTAGAACCCTGCTTTAGGATTTAGCGTCCAAACGATGATTTAGGAAGAAATTTGGAAGAAAAAAGAAGATGTTTTAGAGGTTGCTCAAGCTGCTTGAAGTTTTGAAGCTCCTGCAGATGATTTCTTATTCCTTAAGAAGCTTCACAGTCTGAAAAAATCTGTTGTGAAGAAAACACCTGAAGAGCTCCGGGCGACATCTTTGGTGCTTGAGTGAAGAAATGTTTGTCCTGGAATTCTTTGACTCCAGTGTGACAGAAGAAGAGAAGAGGCTGATGGTTGGACAATAGAGGCTTTGCACCGTCACGTGTCCCCATGACAACGGTACCTACGCCGCCATGACACCGGACACACTATGTCACTGACATCAGCAGCATCGGAGAAACATGGGCAGGTTTTGTTGTGTATTTGGTTGTTCTAGACGCTCTGAAAGGGATAAAATGATTCGTTTCTTCACTGTTCCTCTGGAAATTACACATCAGGATCAAACAAGGGAATTATTGAAAAAAAAGACGGGAATTATGTCTAGAGAACATAAACCATGAAGAGATTTCCAATTGTACCATCAAGACACCTGAAGTTTCATCAACTTATTTGCTATTTAAATTGTTTGATAGCTTATTTAATGAAAGAAGCACGTTTCATTAATTTATCCAGGAAAACCCGCACTAGTTTACGATTCAACGAACCCACACTGGGCTCCTGTGATCAACACGACGCACGAGTCGAAGAGTCTGTGAGACGAACCTCGAAAGAATCGGCCGTGAAAAGATCCTCGCAAACGTTAGAAATGATCCGCTCGCAAAAAACGATTAATTCTAGAAGACAAAGTTGTGGATAAACAAGACAATAAAGAAAACATGGTCCTACGACGAGTGACATGTTTATATGTGTTGGAAGATCCAGTTTCTACTGCCACTCACACTGCAAATGTTTTCTTTTTACATTTTAGTTCAGTAAATGTGCTTCTCTCATTAAAATAAACTATCAAACTATTTAAATTGCAAATATCTTGATGAAAGTGACGTGAGTGTGTCTTGATGGGACCATTGGAAATCTCTAGACATAATTCCCATTTTTTTCTGATAATTCCCTTGTTTGATCCTGATGAGTCATTTCCAGAGGAACAGTGAAGAAATGATTAGTTTTATCCCTTTCAGAGCGTCTAGAACAACCAAATACACAACAAAACCTGCCCATGTTTCTCCTGATGCTGCTGATGTCAGTGACATAGTGTGTCCAGTGTCATGGCGGTGTAGGTACCGTTGCTATGGGGACACGTGACGGTACAAAGCCTCTATATTATGGAAGAGGAAGGTTCAGAGGTTCCACCAAAGCGACGTGACGCCCTTAATCATGCAGATTATGAAGGGAAGCAGAGCAGGGATTTTGATGTGTTTCTTCAAAGTTCTTGATCTGCCAAAAACATTTTGAACAGTTCCTCCAGCAGACTGTGCTGATGATGCAGACGTTCAGAAGGAGATCAAATTGTGCATTCCAGGAAACTCTCAGTGATGTTGCTGAAAGGAGCTGGAGCTTATCAAGATTTTAACTGGAGCCGAACAAAGAATGAAAATCAGAAACAGAATCTACTGCAGGAACCATGGGTCACGGCCCTGGACTTTCTATGTAACTTTTAATGGACTTTCTATAGACTTGAAGTCATTTTTATGCAAGTTTCAGTTTGTGTTTGCAGAATAAAATGACAAATTATTCCAATATGTTTTATTTATCTGGTTCTATGTTATAATTTAGGCTATAGGGTCATTTTCAAGTGTCTTGAGCAACTTCTAAATATGAATTAATTTACATAAAATTTGGACCAGATATGTAAACAAATGCAAGGTTCTCATCTACAAATCAGATTTGTAGAAAATCGTTGACAATAAATTGTACACAATATATTTTCCAGGCAAGGAAAATACTTTTCACATTTAATATCAAAAGGAACATCCAATTAAATGTAACCCACCGTTTGCTTGTCTAAGAACTACAGACCGTGATGCAGTACAGGTGTGAAACTGCTGCTATAAGTTTAGAAAAAGAACATTAACAATGCTCATTGATACTGTGAAAAAGCAAATGACTAATGTTCAGTGACACTTTAGACCATGGAACCCCAGTATTAAGGCGGCCATATTAACGAATGCCATGAGGTTAAACATGAGATCTACCGTTCTGTATCTATGGCTTCACTAGCACCATCGTAGCATCATCGTAGCATCATCGTAGCATCATCATATCCTCATCGTAGCATCTTCATAGCGTCACCGTAGCATCATCGTAATATCACCATAGCGTCATTGTAGCCTCATCGTAGCGTCTTCGTAACCTCACCATAACATCACCGTAGCGTGTTCGTAGCGTCACCGTAGCCTCATCATAGCGTCATTTTAGCATCATCGTAGCATCATCATAGGATCACAGTAGCGTCATTGTAGCGTCATTGTAACCTCATCGTAGCATCATCGTGGCCTCCTCGTAGCATCATCATAGCCTCACCGTAGCGTCATTATAGCGTCATCGTAACCTCATCGTAACATCATCGTAGCACCATTGTAGCATCACTGTAGTGTCATTGTAGCGTCATTATAGTATCACTATAGAGTTACCATAGCACCATTGTAGCATCACTGTAGCGTCATCGTAGTGTCATCGTAGTGTCATAGTAGCATCATTATGGTATCACTGTAGTGTTACCATAGCATCATCGTAGCGTCTTCATAGCGTGTTCATAGCGTCATCGTAGCATCATCATAGCATCATTGTAGCGTCATTATAGTATCACTATAGAGTTACCATAGCATCATTGTAGCCTCACCGTAGCATCACTGTAGTGTCATCGTAGTGTCATAGTAGCATCATTATAGTATCACTGTAGCGTTACCATAGCCTCACCGTAGCGTCACCGTAGCTCCATCATAGCTCCATCGTAGCTTCATCGTAGCGTGTTTGTAGCTTCATCGTAGCACGGCGGCTAATCCCACACACACACTCATGGGGAGCTTGGCTAATCTCTGTTTCCCGTTCGGCTCTTCGGGCTTTAGCGTTTCCGCCGTCGTCTCT
>NW_026571190.1:40875263-40910263 GCF_026225935.1 Boleophthalmus pectinirostris | reverse complement strand
CAGGACTAAACCAGACTAAACCAGAACTAAACCAGGACTAAACCAAGGACTAAACCAGGACTAAACCAGAACTAAACCAGAACTAAACCAGGACTTAAACCACCAGGACTAAACCAGGACTAAACCAGACTAAACCAGGACTAAACCAGAACTAAACCAGACTAAACCAGAACTACCAGGACAAAAAACTAACCAGGACTAAACCAGGAAACTAAACCAGAACTAAACCAGGAACTAAACCAGGACTAAACCAGACTAAACCAGGGACTAAACCAGGAACTAAACCAGGACTAAAACCAGGAACTAAACCAGGACTAAACCAGAACTAAACCAGGACTAAAACACTAAACCAGGAACTAAACCAGGACTAAACCAGAACTAAACCCACAGACTAAACCAGACTAAACACCAGACTAAACAGACTAAACCAGACTAAACCAGAACTAAACCAGGACTAAACCAGGTCTAAACAGGAATAAAACAGGAAAACCAGGAACTAAACCAGGACTAAACCGAACTACCAGAACCAGACTAAACCAGGACTAAACCAGACTAAAACCAGAACTAAACCAGAACTAAACCAGGACCTAACCAAGTAACCAAGACCAAAACTAAAACCAGACTAAACCAGAACTAAACCTATGTGTCCCTCTAAACTCAGACAAAACTACAAACCCATGGACTAGATTTGTTACTCAGATCTACCACCAGAACTAAACCAGAAACTAAACCAGGACTAAACCAGAACTACCAGAACGTAAACCTATGAGACCTATGACCCAACGAAACTTTAAAGCCAGACTCTAAGCCATATTACTCCTCAACAGGACACAAAAACACAAGGCACACTCAAGCTCTCGCACACTCGTAACATGTTCATAGGATCTAACCAGAACTAAACAGGACTAAACCAGAACGTGTAATACAGTAAAACCAGAATAGAGCTCCCATGAGAGCTTTAATACCAGAAAAATTCTACAGCACCAAGGACTATACAACCTACAAGATACCATATTAGACCTCAAGGTTCAAAGAACACATGACCTAAAAATCTTCACACACGATCTCCTACTGAAAACCCATGGAAAACGTTAAAAGACAGGTTAATTACAATCCCTTTCATACAACCAAAATCTGGAAACCTAGTACGACCAAACAAGATCTATAAGACCTCTAGTACGTTAAGACCAGGACTAAAGTATAGGTCTATACTCCAGAACGTACACCCTTATAACTAAAGCAGATACATGATATACCAGAACTGACATATATAAACACAGGTACTAATACCAACGTCATTAAAACGCAGGTGCTAACACGCATTTAGTTTAAAGTCACTATGAGACTTAACTCTGCCTCCAGTGAATTGTTGAAATAGCGCGAGGACTGAACCTGGACAAAGAAACCTATAGTCTAGAGCCCCTCAGGACCTGATAAAACTAAGTGTCTAGCAAGGAGCCAACAGATTCTATAGAACCCGAGAAATGCTTATAAATCGCAGACCCTAAAACCAGATCTAACACGCAGATCTAGAACAACCAACAAACACTAAATCATAAGAAACCCTAAATTCTACAGACTAAACCAGAACTAAACCAGGACTAAACCAGGACTAAAACAGGTCTAAAACAGGTGTAAACCAGATGTAAACCAGGACTAAACCAGGACTAAACCAGGACTAATCTTGGACTAGAACTTGGCCTCTAGTTTGTCCCTGAGCTCGTGGATCAGAGTGTCTCAAATCTCGATCGGGCGTCGGCTGTTCTCCGTCTCGTGGAGCGTGGAGTCCTGCGTCGGTCTTTTCGCCGCGGTCACCCGACGGTCTACGCGGGCTTCACCCCCGACCCAACCCGACACTCGGAACCGCAACATGGCGTTTCACCGCGCCGTTATCGCCGCATTTAGCGAATTTGTTAGCGAAAACCCAATTCTGAAAAAAAAAAATCAAGAAAAACAACACCGCATACTCAACGTTTGTACGAGACAACCAAGAGAGTAGCTTTTTTTTCGTTTTAGTTGTTGTTAAGATAAGATATAGATATTCATTTGTACGTGAACTGTCTAAAATTTATCTTCAGAAACAACTTCTAGCTGCTGACCACTTGCAAGTTGTGTCCGAGCAATTGTTTAAAGTTGCTCAGTGTATTCCATCAAAAGTGGGCTGGCTTATAACAAACATCACATGTATCCTGAAGAATTCCTCTGAGCCAGGCCTAGAGATCCCAGGGTGAATGAGCCGTTACTTCCATATGATTGAAATACGAAGCTCGAGCTCGAACACTATCCTATTCCAATAGTGAGCAAAGAATAAATATACTAGAGTTACTTCTGATCTCAAACCTAATATTCAGCTCTGTAGAAGTGTAAGCCAGACCACTCTTACTTCCACTCGCACAGTGTGATCCTATTGGAGAGGACACAGAGGAAAACTGAATCGAAATAACTAGAACTCGGAGCCTAATTAAACTGGTGGGTCATAATATTTAGTTGAATGTGTTGCGTCTGCCTGTTAAAATAATCTTCAGTTGTCTTAATTTATTATTATTTAATGCGCATCAGCTGTTATAGAGCCGTCTGCCTACGTAAGACAAACTGAAACAACGTATCCAAACATCGCCAAATCCATTAAAACCAGATAACTTCTAAAAACCGTAGGAACTATCAGAGATAATCTCAGAAGTACTAATACGCCGGACTAAACCTATGATCAGGTACAACCAGAACTAAACCAGAACTTAAACCAGGACTAAACCAAACTAAACCGCCCTCGCGGAACTAAACCCAACGCAAGAACTAAACCAGGACTAAACCAGGACTAAACCAGGACTAAACCAGGACTAAAACCAGGACTAAACCAGAAACTAAACCAGGACTAAAACCAGAAACTAAACCAGAAACCTAAACCAGGACTAAACCAGAACTAAACCAGACTTAAACCAGAACAAAAACCCGACTAAAATCATGAACTCTTAAGACCAGAGCATAAACCCAGACTCTAAACCGCAGGAGCTCTTAGACCCAGATAACCTAAACCTCAGGACTCAATACACTATGACATCAAACCAGAAGTTACACCCAAAAACATAAACGATTCGATATACCAAACATATATTCATACCGTAAAAAAGACAGATCGTCTGCGCACTTCTCCTAATAAACACGAAGACGAGTGTTAAAAAAAGCAGAGGCACATTAACTGGGACCAAAACACTAGAACTAACCAGACACAGCCAAGTATATCGTAAAAGCGCCTACGTAGCATAAACCTAGCACACTAAGACGTCCATAGACAGGAGACAAAGGCCTCAGACTAGAAACCAGGATGCGTAGAACGCAGCGTGTCTAAAACCAAACTTAAACATCACATCGTGACGCCTAAACCCACTAGCAATAAAGTGATCCAGAGATGCTAGACTACCACGGTAGAACTAAACAACGTGAGAGCCGCAGGAACCAGACTTAAGACTCAGCAGTTAGCCGTGAAACCGAGAAGAACTAACCCCCCGTAGAACATAAACACCAGGGCATCCTTAAACCAGAGCACACATCATATACCTATGCCTAATACCATGAGTACTTCAAACTCAAGACACGTTAAAATAACCGGGCGACTTGAAAATCCCAACTAAAGCCAGAGGACTAAACTCAGGACTTAAACCGATGGTAGCCTATATACTAAGTACAACAACACGAGAATCTATAAACAACAGGACTTAAATCCACGTAAGCTAAACCCTCAGGTGAGTGACTAAACACTCAGGAGCTAAACACCAGCGTATAGAAACATGAATCCAAGGCCAAACACTCGAGATCCAACAGTACGTAAAACTGAAGTGATGTGAGAGACATCATTCTAGTGATCCAGGTAACTTAATACAACTTTAGAGACGTAAACTATTGTTGATTTAAAACCAAAATAGGAAACATAATACTCGACTACTAACCAGGACTAAACCAGGGACTAAACCAAACTAGGCCGGCAGGACTTAACACTGCTTTCAGCGTTACTAACACGTTACAAAACTAAGAACCAGGACAGAGCCGAGTACTCATTCATAGGAAAACAACCAGAACACTAAACCACTCGAACAAGCTTGTAGTTTCCATAAACAACACAGGACTATAACCCTAGGCACTCTTGAAATACCCAGCATCTAAAATAATCTATATTATAATTTAGCGTCCTCCACTCCACTAGTAAATTTAGTCTTCTCCTCGGATCTGCAGCAAGTCTTGCTAGAGTTTATAGAGACCAACTCGTAGTCATGACGAAGTCCACAAACAACGCCGACGGAGATCCGCTACGTCATCTACTCTATCTTAAACATAGCATACCAACATGGAGCTGCTACACACAGGTAGCTAAGCAACAAGCACAACAGCGTGCATCCATCAATGAAAGAGGACTTCTTGAGGCAACAACACTACATGATCGCACTAGCTACACAACGACCTGGACAGGCTTCAGACCGGACGCTACTACTGACACCAACCACATAAGAACTGCTAAACACAGCGCTCGATAATCGAAGGCATGTAGCCGTCCTCTCATCTGCACACCGCTACAAGGTCATGCTACCACAATTGAGAGCTGGGTATCCCAATTCCACTGAGCCCTGGCTTGCTCCTCTGTTTGAGTCTTCTATGTCAAATGCTTCCAAAAGCATCCACATCAAAGACCGAGTTATCACAGATCCAATCTATAGCGATTAGAGACTCAACAGATCTAGACACGCTATTTAATACTTATGAGGTACCGCATTCCCATATGAGTAGTGTCTCTGCACATCTGTCTCCACTCTTTGTTGTGTCGTTAAATTAGTTTCTGAGTACCAAGTCAGTTACTATATGTTTTGCTACTGCCTCTTGTATTACGGCTGATCTTTAGCCTCTAAAGTTTGTGGAATGTATATGTATGTGATGGACCTTTTTTTTGTGTTCGCGAGACATATTTTTTAGTTATTAATAATAATGAGAGGTCACCTCAGCGAGCAAGATCACGTTGCACCATGAGAGTCACACACTTGTATTGATGCCGCCTGTACGTAACCTTTTTCTCCTTAATCCCGTCGGTTAGTGGAGTCGGTCTTTAACACGTCTCTCTTGATTATAGCTGTATGCCCTAAGAAAACCTGTGCATGAGTAAATCTCAGAAACATCAAAGTCATCCTGGTCACACATGTAGACACGAGTGGACACACATGTGGATATATCATGTTTTAATCTACAGCACCATTGCGGTAAATAAGTGTACCATCTCACGCGCTTTCATTTTACTTTAAGTGACATACCCAATTAAATTTGATAGAGTTTGCGCTTGTTGCAACAGCGTTATACTAGCTTACTACAGAACCTGCTCACCCGACATGTCATCGTTTTTGGATGTAATCATTTTTTTATATATCACAAAGTCGCCTCCATCAGTCAACTAACATATATTAATACTATCGATTATATGTGTTTTCTCTTACGCCCCACAACTTACTGTTGTATAAAGTCCTACAGAACTATCATCTCTTCGTGGGAGCCATACTGAAGCAGAAGAGTTGACGAACAACTGCGTAAGGCTCCCTGAGCTCAACATACATGGTTCTATGACCCCTTCCACCATCAAACACACACACACATACGCACGCACACATCATCTACTCTAGACCATTCTTCTAGGCATCTCATATTCGAATAATACGTCTATCCCTGCACGAGCGCACTACAGCGACACATGCAACCCACAACATCCTCAGCACTCTATTCAAACACAGACACAAACAATCCACACTCAACAATCATACCCCCACATCAATCAACGCGATCTAAGATATAAGCGCTAACGACATGGCCTTTATTTAGTGCCCCACAACAGTCGAGACGACACACTTACAATCTCTCACGACATCGAGCATAATCGACTACAATTCCAGCATAACGCCACACGACGAGCAAAACAGCAGACAACTGCAAATAAACAACAAGCAACTACATCGACACACAACCAAACTACTATCTACTCAAACAAACATTCACCACATCAATTTAAATAACGTCAGACTATAACGACACACACAACAGCTATGCCATAGATATAGTGAACGCACAATGACACATGTTTTCGTGTGAACCCACAATCATCATTCAGCTATACTCTACACGTCTAGCACAAGCCAGCAAGGACACAGGCGACAACACATCTGTGTCAAACACCACTGCTTACTCACCACAGACCCAACATCAGCGCACACGCGAACAGCATACCACGTATGATCACAAAGCTCCGACTACACAAGACGACCACGGAGCAGACAGAGCAGAAGACAGCAGAACGAGACATAGATAGCGAGCCACAAGCAGACAACACCACAGGACGACCAGCAGCACACAGCACGAACTGGAGCAGACGCAGCAGACGGAAGCGCACACGCAAGCACGACACGACGACGCACACCGGACAAGCAGACTCAAGAGACGACAGCGAATCAGACTACAGTCGAAGCAGACGCACAGCGAGCAGAGCGCTAACGGAGCAGACAGAGCAGACCAGGAGCAGGCAGAGCAGAAACAGGCACACGGCAAGCGAACACACACAGCGACAGCGGACGCAACGGAGAGACAGAGCAGACAGACAAACAGCGGCACAACAAGACAAGCACAAGCCACAAGAGCTACAGTGCACACAAATCGGACAGCCAAACCGCAGACGCACAGCACACACGCCGCAACCCGAGAAGCACACCGACACCACAACGCATGCAATCACACAGACAACAGCGAGACAGCAGACATGAACCAGCACGAGCAACGGAGCACAACACCAGCACAGGCAAACAGACAAGCACAGCAACATACGCCAGAACGGAACGGACGCCAACACGAGCACGCAACAACGAGGCACTAACGCCATGACAACAGAAGGCAGACGCAAGCAGAACGGACGAGCGACGACACAGCGACCGCGACAGCAGCGACCGAGCAACAGCGAACCAGAGCCAACAGACGACCACGACCAGCGACACAACACTCCAGCGCAAGCCAGCGAATCAATGAAGCGCGACGCACACACACGACGAGCAAGCGAGCCAGACAGAAAACGCAGACAGCGGCAGCAACGCAACACCGGAAGCAACAACACACGCCAGATCAGAGCAGACAGAGCAGACAGACAGTAATACAATGATAACACTGTTGCATCTGCGCGATCGAGAGCAATGGAGCAGAGCAGAAGCTTATATGCGTGACGCCATACGTGTCTCCGCAGACATAAGCAGAGACACAAGGAGACAGGACATCTAGAGTAGGACGTCGCAAGAACTAAAAAGATCGAGATCTCGAGCAAGACTAGTTTAGAGTCGAGAGCAGAGCAAAGACATAGACGCATCCCAAGTAGCACTGGATCGTCGTCGATATGCGAACGGATAGTATGCAGAAGCTGATGCGAAGAAAGACCACGAGCGTACGCCTTCGAGAAGAGAGTTGCTCCATGAAGTCAGGTGGAGTGCACCAGCCCTATAGAGATTGTGAGCCTCAGCCAGGACCCTCACGTGATCGCGGACAGCCTCCAATTAACGTCAAAATCCAAGTGAAGATGATCTGAGTACCTTATTGAGGCCAAGGGAACAATCCTAGAAACCAGACTCTAGTGATCAAACAAGCAAACCATGAACAAGTTAAGTTGGCTGGATACATGAAAACCAGGAATGTCTATGAGAGCCGCAGGAATCCAAGACCCGTGCTGATCAGAAACCGTGCAGTAACAAGATACGCGTGATACCAGTATCCCAGAACAGTACGCACAGACCTATGCTTTTTCAAGACTTTCGTTGATCGTCAGTGTCTCGACATTCGTTCTTCCTCTCTGAAGCTATGAGAGAGTTTATTATCTCTGCATCATAGCGAGTAAGATCACTATCTATGTATCTCCACTTATTTAGAGTCTTTGTCGTCTCAATCGATCGCAACACAGACTCACGTGTCGTTTATGTGTGGACAACACGACAAGAAGACAAAACTTATCTACACTAATTTTTAGTACCGGAGATCTTCAAGACGCCAAGAATCTACCCAGAAGTGCGGTCTCTAAGGAGAACATCTGTTACCCAGCAGAACTCACGTAGGTGTTGTGTTGTCGTTGTGAGAGCGAACTAGAATGTCGTGATAGTGCAGCGTAGGTCTTGTTGTGAAAACAACGACATCGACGATGCCGCGTGTCGTGTGTCGTTGTAATGCATGCCATGATCCTCTGTGAGCTTGCGGTGCGAGCTATGCAAGATGCCTTGTGCAGTGTCCCTGTGCATGTTCGTGGATAATTGCCTCGAGGCAACTAGACCTCCATCGAGTGTAGCACAAATTACGAATGTTCGTAAATTGACAGTTTTGACAGCCTTGAGTCGGTGATGGCTTGGCTTGCCGTGTCGCGCCTTAGAAAACTGCTATGTTCCGAGCGCCTGTCTCATCAGCGAAGTTTGCTGTTTGAGTGATATTTTGCGTCTGATTATTTGTTTATGCATTTGTCACAGAAGCTGAGTGAAATTAAACACATGATGCTCGGTGTAGTTTAGTCATAAGACTGAGCTTAAGTAAGTGATATTTCTCGATGTCGTCGTGCTTTCGCTCATTGTTGTCTTGATGTGCGTGTGTGCGTGGTATTGGTGTGTCTTATGCTTTGGACTAAAGGACACGACTCAGTGGAAGATGAGTGTTCTCTCTGTGACTTGTGTTTAACTTTTACAAAATAAAACAAAGTTGTATTTCTGGGATAGAATCTAAAATCGACTAAATGACCTTAAAGTTTAAAACACGGTGATGAGATTTGCATTATTAAATATTATCATTGTTACAGCGCCACATACAGGTGTGGCAGCTGTATTACATCCTTTTCACTCAGTGCTCTGTTGTCGTCTGGACGTGAATATTTATTGATCCGACACGTGTGTGGATGCAAATTTTTTTCAACCCGCAAAGAAGAAAATCCAGGAGCGTTTTCAGAACATAAACAGACACAGTTTTAGTTTAGGTTTGTGTTTGACGGGGACAACGTCATGAAGGTTTGCGTCTGCTCCTAAATATAACGCACTTATGATTTTAGATTTAATATATTGTACAAACTCAATCCAAACTTTAAATTTGAATTTTTCCAGAATTCTCAATCCTTTCAACACGAAATAAAAACTGTATTGATCTTGATCCTTCGCTCTTTTTACCTGAAGTCCACATGTTTACGTTTTTAATAAGACGGAAGAAGATCGAATCAAAAATCAAGATTCATTCGTTCATTCATTCATTTGTCTGAGTCAGGTACAACAAAATTCAAAAACAATAACAAAAATAGTGATACGTACATGAACATATTTGGGACCTGAGACTCAAAAGGAGGAGGATGAAGTTTAAAAAAATTATAGAGTCCAACCCCAATAGTTTTATATAATCATGTGGTTCACACTTTTTTTTTTTAATCATAAACAGTAATGAGAATGAAAAATGTAAGGATTTTTTTTTTTGTTTTCGTTTATGGTCCTACAAAATAAACGGTAGTGGGAATGAAAAATTTAAGGATTTTTTTTGTTTTCGTTTATGTTCGTACAAACTAATAATAGTAATGAAGAAGGCACAAAAGTTTATCGTTTATGATCGTACTAAAAAATAAGGAGTAATGAGAATGAAAATTTATGGATTTTTGTTTTAGTTTATGATCCTACAAAATAAAGGGTAATGGGAATAAAAGATTTAAGGATTTTTTTTTTTTTCGTTTATGTTCGTACAAACTAATAACAGTAATGAAGAAGGCGCAAAAGTTCATCGTTTATGATCGTACCAAAATAAACAATTGTTTATGATCATACCGACTGATCAGTATGGGGGAAAAAAAAATCATGATTTCTTTTTCTTTGCTCCAGTGTTTGTACTTTTACTCGAGTAACAAAATGGATTCCTTTTTCCGCCGCTGCATGGACGAGTAAAACCTCTCAGACGTGTTTTTGATGAGGAAACAACATTAGAACACGGAGGAAAGCTCTAGAAAGTCCATTTAACCCAACACCTCCTCTTTAAACACCTCCTCTCTAAAACAGGAAGTACAAATCGTCTTTTTTTATTTTATTTATTTACCAAACCGCTGTAATTGTTCCATAATGAAGCCGGTTTGTGCCGCTCGGAGCTCGCGTCTGTGGATTTTGCTCGTAGTTTTCTTGTAATTGTCAAACGCATTTGCATTTTTACGCTGCGCCCTGCTCCCTTGGCTCCTCGTCTCCTTCCCTCGCCTCCTCTTTTCCTTTTCCTGTGCCTCTTTGCTCCGGGGCGTAGCACATTTTTACGCTGCTCCCTCGTTCCGCGGCTTCTTCTCTCCTTTCCCTGTGTCCTCGTTTGCTTCCTTCTCGTGTCTCCTTGCTGCCTCTGGGGCGTAGCGGGTTTTTACACTTCTCCCTGGTTCCTTGGCTTCTTGTCTTCTTTCCTTGTGTCCTCATTCGCTTCCTTCTCATGTCTCCTTGCTGCTTCTGGGGTGTAGTGCACTTTTACACTTTGCCCTAGCTCCTTGGTTCATTGTCTCATTTCCTTACCTCCTTTTTTTTTTACTTCCTTCTTACTGCCTCTGGGACATAGCACATTTTTACACTGCTCTCTGGTTCCTTGTCTCCTTATTTACATTTTTCCATCTTCCTTCTTGCTGCATCTGGGGTCTAGCACATTCCTCCTTGGTGCCTTGGTTTCTTATTTCTTTGGCTCCTAGTCTCCTTTTCTTGCGTCCTCGTTTGCTTCCTTCTCATGTCTCCTTGCTGCCTCTGGGGCGTAGCACATTTTTACACTTAGTTCTGGCTCTTTGGTTCATTGTCTCGCTTCCTTACCTCCTTTTTTGCTTCCTTCTTGCTGCCTGTGAAACGAAGCACATTTTTACACTGCTCCGTGGTTCCTTGTCTCCTTACACTTTGCCCTGACTCCTTGTTTCATTGTCTCCTTTCTTTGCTTCCTTTTTTGCTTCTTTTTTGCTGCCTCTAGGATCTAGTACATTCCTTCTTGGTGCCTTGGTTTCTTGTCTCCTTGGTACATATTTTCCTTCCTCCTATATTTCCTTGCAACCTGTTTCAGTTCCTTCCCATTCCTTCTTGCTGCCTCTGGGACGTAGCGCATTCCTACTTTGTGCCTTGTCTCCTTGGTTTCTTGGTTCCTAGTCTCGACCTCTTTCGGTTCCTTCCCATTCCTTCTTTCTGACTCTGGGGCGTAGGCACATTTTTACACTGATCCCTGGCTCATTGTCTCCTTTCCTTGCATCCTCGCTTGCTTCCTTCTCTATCTCCTTGCTGCCTCTGGTGTCGACCACATTTTACACTTTGCCCTCTCTCTTTGGTGCATTGTCTCCTTTCCTTGCCTCCTTTTCTGCTTCCTTCTTGCTCCTTCTGGGGTGTAGCACATTCCTTCTTGGTGCCTTGTCTCCTCGGTTCCTAGTCTCCTTTCTTTAAAACCTCTTATGGTTCCTTCTCATTCCTTCTTGCTGCCTCTGGGGCGTATCACATTTTGACACTGCTCCCTGGTTCCTTGTCTTCTTTCCTTGCATCCTCACTTGCTTCCTTCTCCATCTCCTTGCTGCCTCTGGGGCATAGCGCAGTTTTACACTTTGCCCTGGCTCCTTGACTTCTTGTCACCTTTCCTTACCTCCTTTTTATGCTTCCTTCTTGCTGCCTCTGGGGCGTAGCACAGTTTTACACTGCTCCCTGGCTCCTTGTCTTCTTTCCTCGCGTCCTCGTTTGCTTTCTTCTCATGTCCCCTTGCTGTTTCTGGGGTGTAGCACATTTTTACACTTTCCCCTGGCTCCTTGTTTATTTGTCTCCTTTCCTTGCCTCCTTTTTGTAGCACATTCCTCCCTGGTGCCTTGGGTTCTTGTCTCCTTGGTTCCTAGTCTCCTTTCTTTGCAACCTCTTTCGTTTCCTTCCCATTCCTTCTTGCGTCTCTGGAGTGCAGCACATTTTTACTCTCTGCCCTGGTCCCTCGTCTCCTTGTTTCGTTTCCTTGCTTCCTTTTTTGCTTCCTTCTTGCTGCAGGGATGAGAGGGGCGTCCTGGGGAGAGAGAAGAGATGAAAAAGAGAGAGGAAAAAAAGCCCCACTTTATTTCAGAAACTCAAATATCTTCACCGTTACTACAAAACAAACTGAATCCTGTTTACTCTTTATTCAATTTGAAGGAGCTGTACCTGATTTTTACCGTCTTAAAACCGTGAAAAACACTTCTAAATTAGTTTTAAACCATTTTGCAGTGCTCCAAAGTCCTTCATCTCTTACCTTCTGCATTCAGAGCGTCATAATTACTCACCACGATGAGTTTCTAAACACTTTTCACAACTTTAACTTCACTCCATTTGTAAACAGGACTAAAAAGTAAAAGTATTTTCGTGATAGTGTGAGACCTGCTGAAAAGGCTGAGGGTTTATTTGAACACGTAATTCGAGCAAATGCAAATATACAAAGAAAAACTGCAAAGAAGAAAACATCGATTTGTTTCTGTTGAACTAAATCTAACACGAACCTGCTTTAAAATCAATACACCTCATTAGAGCTCCAAATCTGAGTTCAATCATTTTACTTTTGATTCTGTCAGTATGTTTTCCTCAGATCGGCCGTCTGCTCGTCTCTGTGGAGATGTTATAGCTTTGTTCCACAGTATGGCAATAAACAAATTCATTCACTCATTTTATTTGTCTGCGCAAAGTACAAGAAAAATCAACAACAACAAAAACAAGGATATAGTCTGGTTCCTTATTCTCATTTTTTGACCTTAGTGGGAATTTTTGGGGGATTTACTAACCTAAAAATGTCATTTTTGGAATATCTCAGCCTCTGAATAAGTTGAAATGTTGATTTTAACTGCTAAACCCACATTTTCAGGGTCAGGGAATCAAATGGTGCTAGTTACAAACCTGTAAGACCTACACACATTAACCCTTAGATGCATAAGTGGGACAAAAATGACCCGGTTTGGTTGTTTTCTTGCAATTTTCTTGTAATATTCACATATTAGAATATAGAATATTATTATTCTCCATGTTCCTCCAAAAACATGTTTTTTGTTTTTTTTTGTTTTAACTTCTTGGGTTCTTTTTTAAGACAATGCAGTAAAGTGTGTTTACCTTGTTGACATGTTTCGGCTGCTGCTGCTGCATCTTCAGAACTGTCAGCGGTGTTGGTGGTGACGTGTCGTATATCAGCTGTTGTTACTTCCTGTAGGCGTGGTCAGACCTGATGGACCTGCAGGTCGCTCAGACTGACCACGCCTCCCGTCGCCCGGTGTCTCTGGAGGAGGGTGTCCCAGGTGTGTGAAAGGAGGAACGCTCCGTCATCACGGTTAATGCTGTCCGTGCCTCGTTTCCTGATTTCAGTGTCCTCCTTGATCCAGCGTTTGAACTTGTTGTTTTCCGATCCAATGACCCGAGCCCCGTCCCGATCCAGAATGTGGTTGTTCCTTTTACAGTGTCTGATGTGGAGGATTTTAGGTTTTCCTGTTCTGCTTTGTCTTTTTGTTCTGGTGAGTCTCCCTGACGTTTCCTTTTCGCATTCCTTTTGGTGTTCCTTTTTTCGGATGTGAAATGCCCGGCCTGTTTTCCCTTATGTATGATTTATTGCATGATTTGCATTGGATTTCGTATGTGGCATTGCATTTTTGTTCTTGTGGGATTTTGTCCTTGGGGTGTACGAGTTGTTGGCGGAGTTTTGTGTCTGGTTTTACTCCAGTGCTTATGTTGTGTTTTTTCATGGCTCTGGATGGGTTCGGTTATGCCTCTGTTTTTTGTTTTGTTTTTTGTTTTTTGCTGAAATACATCGACAATATGGGTTAAACAAATTATAAACATCACATGCAGCTGGTCAGAAAACTCAAAGAGTTTAAAAGTAGCTCACATCAAATTTGTATGTTGGATGTAAACACACACATTTAGACACAATATGATTACGCAACTTTTTTATGAGACATTTTCTATACATCATCATTATCATCATCACTTTCATACAACCACAGACTGTATATACGAGTGGACAGATCTAACGCTGGAGCCGCCGTGTGCCAAACAGGAAGTTCTCCAGGAGGCTCTTCCGGCTCCTTCTGACTCTGGCTCCAGTGGACTTACATTAGGATGTTGTGGCTCGTCTCTCTGTACCTGCTGCAGTGAGCCTTGACATTTTGGTCTTAGTTGTAATGATAACAACGGCACAAAAGTTTATCGTTTATGATCGTGCAAAATAAACCGCAATGGATTTTCATTGTTTCTGGTGGTAGAAACTAATATTAATGACAAAGAAGGTTCAGAATGTTTCATTTATGATTGTATCAAGAATAAAAGTGATGTTAAAGAAAAGCCTGTGTTTAGTTTATAGTCGTGGTTTGGACAATGAGGAATTTTCGTCTTCTTCTTCTTCTTCGACAGGACCGCACCTGCCCGTTAACCTGAGATTATATCAAACTTTTGCGCTGCCTACGCCACGGACTGAACCAAGACTAAACCAAGACTAAACCAGGACTAACCCAGGACTGATTCCAGGACTGAAGAGGAGGACTAATCCAGGACTAAACTAGGACTAAAACAGGACTAACCCCTCCCCCCCCCCCCACCCTAGTGTAGGGAGGGTGTGTCTGTCGCTGGATTGTCGACGTGTTCGCAGTGACTCAGTTGTTCAGTCGTGTCTAGAAGCGGCACGTCGCGCTCGTTGCTTTTTCGTTCCGTTCCTCTGTTCCGTTCCTCGTCGGCGTGGAGTGATGAGTGTGTCTGTGGGTGTTTTTCGCCGTGCAGTCGCTGTCTGCTCCGTGTGTGTTTGCGGCTTTGTAGTTTACTGAAGTCGTACTGGGACACCCGAGTGGATTCGTGTATGGGGCGCTCTGGATTGCAGCGCGCGGTCGTTTTTTGATGGAGTTAGAGGCTTAAGAGAGCGATCTATAGCCCGGAAAATATGGTACTTCTTTATATTCAGACACAGACAGAACACAGCAGACTTATTTGACCTCAAGAGCCGCTTTTACAATATTTCTGCACCGGGGCCAGGCTTATTTTGTTCAATACTTGTAGAAAAATCAGGTACAGTTCCTTTAAGCTCTGTAATGATCTGTGTTTGCTGTCGGCTAAATTGTAGTTTTCCCGTGTCTGAGTCTCACCTCTTGTTATTGGACTTTAAACCCTCTCGACGGCGCGTTTCTGTTTCTGTGTCTGTGTTTGTGTCGCGCCCCGGGACATTCTCTGCTTTATATTCAGACGCTCGGAGTGCACACTTCTCTAATAACGCCGCTGCCTCCTTCCCCCGAGTGACAGTGACGCTAATCCGCCCGAGTCTGTGCACGGTTCGCCCGGAGCGGAGTGGACGCCCTAACGAGCCCGCCGAAAGAGCACGGGAGAACGCGGAGAGTCGCCGACGGCACGAGAATTAGGATAATGTTTGAAAACGCTGAACCGATGTTGACTCGAAGGAAATGGCGTAAACTGGAGGTTGAAATGTAACTGCGGCTGTGAGGAACCTCCTTCTGGTCTTAAAATGTTGGCGTTAACTCGCTCTGCTTTTCTTTTTCGTGTATTTTTTAGTTCACTTTTTTTGTCCCTGAATCAAAATATGAACATCAAAGTGTGTATGAACAGATTTATGATTCTGAAAAATGTGTGTTCCCCGTCCCATCAGATTTATACAAAAAAAAAAAATGTCCCAGGTGTCGTTATTTTTGATTAATCTAAACCAGGACGAAACTCTAATTCAATTCAAAACTCAGAAAAGTTTATTGTCAATTTTTCATACGACCTGACTTGCATCACTCACAATACATGCATCCCAAATTCCGGACTTCCGATCATTGCGCAAGTCACACTGGGAAGGATCCACCAAAAAAAAAAGTGAGCATCAAAACTCCATGTTTGTTTTCCCAGTGGGACGTGTCTATTGACAAAGTGGATCTTTTCAAGTCTTTTGAACCATATCACTTTTGTTTCTGGTTCTGATATTGTCATATTTTAGTTTTGGGATTCGGACGTCATTAATTGTTGTGGTTGTTGGATCCAAACAGCGGAAAACTGTGAACTTCATAAATGCAAAAGTGAATCAGATGTGTGTGACTCAAACCTCCGTTTAAACTGTTTCTCTTCCCAACGGAATTGAAAAATAGTGAAAGGTGAAGGTGACGGGCATTCGATGAAATTTTCTTAATCGATCATCGGAAGAATTAACGTTCGATTATCGATTAATCATTAACGTTTTTATATTAAAATGATCATCATTATTATTACTATCTGCACTAATCTGCATAAATAAATTCAACTTTACGACATATAAACATAACGACTCTAGATCCACATCAGCTGTTTGACATTATAATGTGTTTAATTCAGTTTTGTTCAAATCTCACAGAAACAAAACTTAAAACCACATCACTAATTTACATAAACTAAGTGAAGATAAAACTCCAGCTCTTGTGTCGCTGATGTGGTTCAACTTGTGTTGGATTAAAAGACATGACTCAGGTGAATACAGGTCAGTGTGACCAGATTTGTGTTTGTCAAAACCAGGACAGCGTACGGGGGGAGGGGGGCGGGGCTCGTCATCCACATTGAGCGACTCTCACCTGGAAAAACTTTTTCCCACTGGACACAGAAACATATGTGCTGCTTTATCCACTGTGCACATGGACTCACACTTGTCCCAACGCAACGGAAAGTGTGGAATTTCTTCTACAAATCCTGGTTAAATCCACATTTGTGCTTCGGTTCGTTACAGACTGACCCACTGTTTGTGTCTCGCTCCTTCTGATGCAGAGACACATGTACACACCTGTTTGGTCACGACACACAAACATACATTCAGTTTGTCGATTAAAATTAACGTAATCGATGAAATTCTTAGTGATCAATTATCGATTAACACGGATTTAACTGCGAAAAAGCTGAACTTTTGAGCCGTACATGGACTGAACCAGGACTAAACCAGGACTAAAACAGGATCTAACAGGACTGAATCCTGCTGTGTGGACGTGTTTCTTTGTTTTCTATCAATAATATTTTTTATTTGGTTCTGTAAAGTCTGGACGTTTTATTTTCTTTTACCAAACAAAACTTCTTATGTGAAGATTTCCTCGTCTTTGTTTCTCTACAGAAAATCAAGTAATCCAAAGTATTCAGATTACATTACTCACTTTAAGTAATTTAATGGATTCCTTTACAAACTACATTTTGGTGTATGTAATCTGTAATCTGTAGGGGATTACATTTTAAAAGTAACTTTCCCAACACTGTCGGCAACCTCACTTCTTCATCGCTGAGTCAGAACATAAACTCTAACCAGTCTGAGCAGCTCGTCAAAACAATGAGATTTACTGGTTTTTATAAAGAAACACAATTCATATTATGCAGAAATGAGTTAAAGGTTGTATAGAGGATTTTTTTAAGGGAAGAGAAATACAGCGACAGTCCTTGTGCGCGTTCAGAATCACTGTTGAAGTTTCCTGTCTAGAAGTAATTCAGCGACCGACGCGTCAGTTTTTAGACCCTTCGTCTGCTTCGGTCGCGCCATCGCTGGACGAGATCTCCAAGAATCACCTCAGTTTGTCTTCGCTCCTTTTCCTCTTCTCTTCTTCTTTCAGCGACCTCAAAAACGGACTTTCTTTTGCGGTGAACCGGTCGTGGATTCTCGTCCGCCGTCGCGACAAACTTTGTGCGAAAAGCGAGGAAGCGACAGTTCGAAAAAGCCTCTAAGAACCGCTGCGTAAACCACGTAATCCCCGCGCTCCGACGAGTCAGTTATACTAGGGAGTTTGATTGACAACCCAACAGCCAATAGAAAATGAGGGAGCCTCGTTTTCTATTGGCTGATGTTTATCTGGCCTCAACACGTCCACAGTTGATAGATTTTCGTTCTTTTTTTTTTTTGGTCATCATAATTACAAAGCTGCTGCGTCTCTGTAATGGTATTTTAATCTTTCACTGACAGTTTGAAACAAAAAAAAATCCTCCATACAAACTTTAAGCGTTTTGGCCTCCACAATATTTTCTGTTTCTCGCGTCGCCCCATGGACAAAATAACGTCCCACCGCTGCCCTGCACTGTGGACTCCCTCACTCTCCCTCACTCTCTGTCCGTGCTCTTGTTTATCCGGTGTGTGTGTGTGTGTGTGTGTGTGTGTGTGTGTGTGTGTTTTGTGCGCCGGGCTAAAGGCTGAATGAATATTAACACAATGCAAATGTGAGGAGGGAGGGCGCCGCTCGCTCCTGCAGCTCCTCCGGGGTCGTGTCCATTGTATTGATTCTCCTGCTTCTTTGTAAACAACGGAACGGCCACTTGTGATGTAAGAGCCGCTCTCGCCCAATCAGCCTTTTCCCCTGTCGCTCCGAGCCGTTCGGAATAACTCACCCACAGAGTCTGACCTGCAGGTTTTCAAATGTTTGTACGTCTCAGAAGAAGAGAAGAGGCCGGAATCTAAACAAGTTTGTGCTGCGTTGTGTAACTTTTCAGGTGGAGGGTTCGTCAGATTCTTTTCTCCATGGACATGTTCTTTGTAATCAGTGTTGGGAGTAACGCATTATAAAAGTAATGTACTACAGTAATGCGTTGATCTTTGCTGTAACGCAGTAATGTTCGGCATTACAGGGGAAAAAATTTTAATATTTTACTCGGTACAAATGTGAGTAATGCGCATTACAATGCTTTTTTAACCTGGATTGAAGTGGTGGGTTTTTCTTCATAGAAATTCACTAAAATCACCGTGAAATCAGCAGCGGTGAAACGCCAGAGACGCGGCCGGATAAACCTTCAGGTGACCGCGGGCGAAAGGACCGACACAGAACTCCACTCTGTTTAGACCTGGTTTAGACGTGGGTCAGTTCTGGTTTAGACCTGGTTTAGACGTGGGTCAGTTCTGGTTTAGACCTGGTTTACACTCGTCCCTCCCTCTATCGTGGTTCACTTTTCGCGGTCTCGCTGTTTCGCAGATTTTGTTTTTGTGCAATTTTGCATGCCTTTTGTTTTTACAGTGTATGAACGCGTACTGCGTTCCTCCCGCTGCGTCCTGATTGGCTGAGGGGCTCCTGTCTCCAGTACAGTACAGAATGTGTTCAGCTGCCAAATTTAATTAAATGTTCAGTCTCTATCAGTGTGATTGTGAAGTGCTGTATGTTTGCAAGTTTTCTCCCCGACAAAACCCACAACGTCGACGAAAAGTTCTGCACCGACAAAGGCTCCTGCGCTCACACCTAAAAGACAGAGGACGACGCAAACCATCGCACAAAAGTTGTACTTCTGGACACGCTGAAGGAAGGTAGAAGTTACTCGCTGTAGCAGAGTCTTGCACCGGCTCAGGTACCTGCAAATAGTTGCTGAAATCAGGACCGTGAGCCCGAGCAGCAGGGTGTACGTAAAGCACGATCGGGCGACAGTCGCTCTTACCTCCATGAGGTGAGGAGCAGAGCCGGTCCTTTCTCCTGCGTCACCTTCAAGCCCGACCCTACAGTGAGTCCTGTTTTAGTCCTAGTTCAGTTCTGGTTTAGTCCTCCTCTTCAGTCCTGGAATCAGTCTGAGGTTAGTCCTATTATAGTCCTGGTTTAGACCTTGTTTAGTCCTGGTTTAGTCCTGGTTTAGACCTTGTTTAGTCCTGGTTCAGTCCGTGTACGGCTCAAAAGTTCAGCTTTTTCGCAGTTATTTTGGTGAGAGTAACTTAAAGTAATGCAATAGTAATGTAATGTTTTACATTTTAAGTGCAGTAATATTGTAATGTAACGAATGACTTTGAAATGACAGTAATAGGTAATAAATAACACATTACAGTTTTAAAGTAACTTGCCCAACAGTGTTTGTAACAAGGGTAAAATCTAATCCGGTTGTCCAGGTTTTCCCCTACGCCACATGACTCGTCACAGCCCATTTCACCAATTATCCAATCACACTTCAGCAGACAGAGTATAAAACGCTCCCTGACTTGTCTCTCCTCAGTTGTGTGGGAGAGAAACCGGGGGACAAAGCTCTGAAGAACCAGACCCGTTGTCGGGACATTGTCGTGTGCGCTGAGCATTTGAATTGAAATAACACTGAACTGGCCAAGTGTCCAAAAAGTTTAACCCGATGGCGAGCGAGGAACCGTCCTGTGAGAGAACCTCTGTCCTCTGTCTCTCCCACCTACTCGAGCTACACCAACGACTCACCTGTTCGATAATCCTGCGCTTAAAGGACATCCTGCCCCCTCACAATAACTGGTTCTGGACTCTAATGTAGCTTGAATTCTGTGTTTTTTTTTCCACACTGGGTAAACAGACTGGTTTCACTTCCTGAGATTTGGACACTTTTTTGTGTGTTGTGATGTGTTGTGGCTTTTTTGGTTGTGTTGTGGCTTTTTTTTGTTGTGGTTTGTTGTGGCTTTTTTTGTGTTGTGGCTGGCTTTTTTGGTGTGTTGTGGCTTTTTTTTTTTGGTTTGTTGTGGCTTTTTTTTTTGTGGCTTTTTTGGTTGTTGTGGCTTTTTTGTGGTTTTTGTTGTGTGGCTTTTTTTTTGTGGTTTGTTGTGGCTTTTTTTTTGGTTTGTTGTGGCTTTTTTGTGGTTTTTTTGTTGTGGCTTTGTTGTGTGTTTGGTTGTTGTGGCTATTTTTGGTTTGTTGTGGTTTTTGGTGTTGTGGCTTTTTTTGTTGTGGCTTTTTTTTGTGTTGTGGCGTTGTGGCTTTTTTTTGGTTGTGGCTTTTTTGGTGTGTTGTGGCTTTTTTGGTGTGTTGTGGCTTTTTTTGTTTTTTTGGTGTGTTGTGACTTTTTTGGTGTGTTGTGGCTTCTTTTGTTTTGTTGTGGCTCTTTTTGGTGTGTTGTGGCTTTTTGTTGTGTTGTCGCATTTGTATTTGTTGCGGCGTTTGCGTTTGTTGTGACGCCTCTCTGCTTCCGTAGATTTTTAGCCAAGTGAGACGAATTAATTATTTATTTGGTTTAAATAGTCCGTAGTGTGGCAGAGTGGGATCACCTCTCCACAGTACTTTTACTTTTACTTTTACTTCAATACATTTAAAAGCAGGTATCTGTACTTTTGAACAGGACTGAACAGTAAAAGTATTTTCATTTTAGTGTGAGACCCGCTGAAAAGGCTGAGGGTTTATTTTTTACATTTTCACATTTTGAGCAAATATACAAAGAAAAACAGCAAAGAAGAAAATATCGACTTGTTTGTTTGAACATAATCCAGCACAAATCTGTTTTAAAATCAATCCACCTCATTAAAGCTCCAAATCTGGTTTAGATCTTTTTACTTTTTACACTTTAAGCATATTTTTTTAAACAGATGCTTTAAGACTTTTACTTCAGTAGATGTTTTCATGTGATACTTTTATTTTTACATGAGTATCTGTACATTTACGTAAAGGTGCATTGTGTAACTTTTCTGGTGGAGTATCTGCCATCTGCTTGTTTCCATGGAGATGTTATAGCCCAGGACGTTTTGTATTTATTCAATTGCAGATGTTTTGAAAACTACCACAAATCCTGCATTATTTCTGTGAGCGGGTTAAACTCCTCCACAGATCTGACCTGTAAGATGTGACCTTCATGTCTCCATGGAGATAGTTCAATTAATTCCTCTACTGTTGGCAATTTCAGGAAAAAACAACATGAATTTAAGCGAGTTAAGGTGGCAGAAGCCCACATCTGTATCCAGGGGGTGGAGTGGTCAAAAATGTACTAAAGTAAGAGTAAAAGAGTATTTGGTTTATTTAAAGAGGTATTTACATTCACTTTCTATGCGTCCCTCGCTCATTCGTCCCTGTGGGCAGTATAATGCTCCCTACGGACAGTCCGTGCGCTCAGAGCCTCCTGTTGTTTTATTCAGTTCTTCTTTATCTGTGTTTATTCAGAGTCGACCAGAACATTATGACCACTGAGAGTCGAGGCTCTGGGTTCTGTCTCAGTCTAATATGAAAATGAGACTTTATTTTGAAAAACAGTAACAAAATAATCAGCTGGGAGTTAGAAAACACACAAGACATAGTAGTAGTAGTAGTAGTAATAGTAGTTTGTTTTTTTCGCAGTGAGCTTTCAAAATGTGTCCTGTGCCTGTGGAAGTGCAGGGATCGACTCTGTAGCTTTGAAAACATAACAATTTAGACCGTTTTTTTTAAAGGCTTCTGCAGTTTTACCCTGTGTTCAGAAAACGAGCTGGACGTCTGTAGTTGGAGTCTTTATATTTGAGTTCAGACGCCCGACGCTCGTCTTCGATGCCCTGGACGAACGGGAGAAAAAAACGTAACACGTGTCCAGTAGAGATGCGCGGATGACGGTTACAGCCGCGCGCGGATCGGGCGGATGACGTGACGAAATTATTATTATTTTTTTTTATTTTATATTTTTTATTTATAATTTGTCAAATTTAAGGGATTGGATACCCAGCACATCCACAATAATAAAGACTTAACTAAACACGCATACAAAAAAAAAAAATAATAATAATAATAAGAAGAAGAAATAAATAAATAAGTAAATAATGATAATAATACCAAAAAAAAAAAAAAAAAAAAAAAAGGGGTGGGGGATGTAGTACAGAGTTTCTCAATGCAGTGACACAAACATTTACATACACATATATTTTGACATTATCCAAGAGTATGTTATTCTTATTATACTTATTTTACTCTTAGATAACTGCGGTTGTAAATGGACAGCGGGCGGATGATGAGTTTTGCGATGCGGTTGCGGATGAAAAAGTCGCCCATCCGCTCACCTCTAGTGTCCAGGTCATCCTCTGTGGTCAGTGAGTGTCTTGTTTTCCCAGTTGAGACAGTGACTTCAGTGTATTTATGACACAACATCATCAGCAGACGCGATCCGCTCGGTGGTTGTGGTGTAAATATAAACGTGTAGAGTTTCTTGTTCTGGTGTTTGTGGCTCAGATCTTTCTTCTGGATAATGACGTCATTACATCACTGCATAGTCGTCCCTGATTGGTTGAAACGGTCCGTCTGACGCCAAAAGTTCAGCATTTTTCAAAGTCTGGACGTGCGTCTTGAACTTCCTCCCTGTTTCCTGATGTATGTTTTATTCCAGGACTTGTAGATATTTGGTTTATGACATTACGTTTATGCTCCGGGTTTATTTTATCTTTAATTGCATAATTACATAAATCCTTGGAAGACCGAATGAACCTCGTTGGATGATTGGACTGATTTTCATCTATATAAAAAAACACAGAGACTTGCCAGAAAAAGGAATTATAATTCAGATGGTCCTGGCACACTCTCGCTCTTCCTATATTTAGCTTTTATATTTATTACCGTGTTTATTTAGACTTTACAGAAATCCTTATGCATTTCATTTTTGGAAATAATTCATATAATTCGTACAACTTTGTAACGGTATTTGACCGGTTGCAGTTTAAAGTCCAAGTAAGTCATGAAAAAAACTAAATATTTTTGCACAGCCCCAGTATTATCGCCCTAAATTAAATTAAACTTTGAGAATCATAAAACCTGCCGTACGTACTAATGCATCAAAACAACCCCCACTTTAACAGTTTCCTGTTTATTCCTTTGTGACACTGAGTGCGTTTACATGCACATCAATAACCCGGTTATGATCGGGTTTTTTGAGTATCCCGGTTTCTTGATAGTGCACGTAAACGCAGTAACCCGGTTTCAGTATCCCGGTTATTAGAAACTGAGTTACTGTAGCTGGTTTATTCTGATAGTAACCGGGTTACTGTGGCTTGTAAACGCAGTACCCCGGCTTACTGCAACATAAAGTTGAGTGCGCATGCGTCTAAGTCTACGTTCAGACTGCAGGGTTTAACGCTCAATTCCAATTTTTTTGTGAAATCCGATGTGTTTTTGCGAGGTCGTTCACATTTTCCAGTTAAATGTGACTTGTGTGTGACTCCAGTGTGAACATTAAACGGTCCAAAAGTGTCCCACATGTGACACTGGAGACACGACGACGTCAACCGCAGCGAGCGTCTCTGTGTTTACAGAAGTTGTCCAAACACGGACGCAGCATCGAGCACCTGGAGATTTTAAAGTTCCTCTCGTACCGGAGCCAGAACATGAACAACTTACTTGTTTTAAGGAGGAGATTGAGAAGGAGAAGGACGAGGTTTTTGGTCGTGGTGTTTTGTGGTTCAGTCCGTTGAAAGGAACGTGTGGATGTGGAGATGGAGCCAAGAGTGGTGAGTGGAGATGTGCTTCGAGTTCATTAACAATTTTTCTCCTACTTCAGCACAGAATAGTGACGTTTGTGTCTTGTTGATAACGTGTAGGTGGATGAATGCACTTTGGCCGTTCAGACTGAAGTCACATGTTCAAAAGATCAGATATGTATCAGTTTCAGGAGCACAGATCCAAGTGTCCTGGGTCACATTTGAAAAAATCAGATCTGTGTGGTTCAGACTGACATTAAAAGATCAGATACAGGAACATAGAGACAAAAAATCAGATTTGGGTCACTTCAGGTCCAGACTGAACGCAGCCCAAAAGACACTTTCCAGTCTTTCACCACAACAGTAGAGACATAAATAAATTGACCAACATAAATAAAGTGACCAAACGAGTGAAATGACTGTAAAATAAAGAGCTGCGCTAAACCTGCACTCGTCTGCACTCGTACGACCTGCACTCGTACGACCTGCACTCGTACGACCTGCACTCGTACGACCTGCACTCGTACGACCTGCACTCGTACGACCTGCACTCGTACGACCTGCACTCGTGTGACGCTGAAAAGCTAAAACATGAACTATCTCCTGTACAACACACACACAGAACAGACTCACCATCATCAGCACCTCTTCTGTCACAGAAATAACACACATAATCCACAGAGTCGTGTCATTTAGTCCAAAAGAAACTGATCGCATCAGCGGCGCAAGGAGCGAGTTGTTTTTATCGCCGCTAACAGTTTATGCTAATTAGCCAAACGGTCTTAAGTTTCGTTTCTGTAAAACGTAAACAAATGTGATCAGAGCTGAATGATCTGATCAAACGGGCTGATGTGTCTATAGTGTTTATGGTTTATATGTTGTAAAGTTGAGTTTATTTATGCAGAAGATTTTAATGAAGAATCTGCACAGTGGATTGTGGGAGATCTCGTAGCTCCTTAGCTTCTTATGCTAAAGGAGCTCACGGTTTGTATTTTTCCTGGTTTATGAAATTGATTTAAGTTCATTTTTGTGCCTGCACATTTGTAAGATTATGTCAAGAAACCGGGACACTCCATTTGATCATGTACACGCGGATATGAGTGTCTCGGTTTCTCAGTGCTCATGTAAACACAGTAACACGAACACTGACAGAACCAGGATACTGATGTGCATGTGACACACTCACTGTAAATTATGGACGGTCTGAATACGTTTACACATTTCTTCTTTTCTATCTGCGGGTCCAGCTGGCTCCTCGGCTCTAAACCCGTCAGACCGAGTCGGACCGAGTCGGACCGAGCGCACGAGGCCGCGACACGTCCAGACGGTGAATAGATCATGATTTACAGTGAAACCACATGGAGCTCGGAGCTTTTATTCTCACGTTCGGCGCCTCATGTGTGTTCGGTGACATCGGGCGACACACGAGCAGCAGCTGCTGTACGAGCTCTGGCTTAAAGAGGAAAGAAGCGGCGATCGTACGTGTTTTTGTCGCTTTCTTCTTATGTTATGACCGTAGACTGTATTTATAAATGGACGCAGCTTGTCCATTGGCCGTCACGTTTTAAATCAGAAGTTCTCGCGCGGCTTTCTCTTTGCTCCTGTAACCATGGCAACGAGAGCTTCACTCGACTGGGGCTGAACTCTGTGGAGACGTCGCACTCACTTCAGTCCACAGTTGTATACAGTTTTATACAGTTCTATGGCTCCCACACCACAGTTCTCTGTGGCGCTGCCGTGGGCTCTGAGCCTCCGGTCTGGTCTCGGTCTGGTCCTGGTCTGGTCCCAGTTTGGCCCCGGTCTGGTCCCGGCCTGGTCTCGGTCTGGTCCCGGTCTCAGTCCCAGTCTCAGTCCAGATCTGGTCTCGGTCTGGTCCCAGTTTGGTCCCGGTCTGGTCCCGTTCAGGTCCTGGCCTGGTCTCGGTCTCAGTCCCAGTCTCAGTCTCGGTCTGGTCCCAGTCTGGTTCCGGACTTGGATCAGTCCTGGTTCGGTCCGTATACGGTGTAAAAATCTGGAAAACGGTCGTTATCCGTTTTTTTTTTTTTCCATTTTTCATTTAAACACAAAATCTAAAACTGAAAAAACAAATCATTATCTGTTTTTTTTTGTGTTTTTTTTTTCATTTTGGTTTTGGAGACAAATAATGAAGAAAATTGTTGTTTTTTCCTTTTCTTATTTTTGGTTTTATATTGAAAAACTTACAAGACTAGAGCCTCTCCACACTTCACTCAAACATTTTAATATAAAAGTCACACCGGAAACACCTAAACCACGAAAAAAAGTGACACTTATAGTCCAAAAAAATACAGTAATTTCCTTTATATTTTTAATATGTTCATGTTTGGGACAGAAATTTAAAAAAATACTTCACTCGAGTCCAAATCTCGACTAAAAACAGAGCGAGGATTTATGAGATTTGAACAGAAATAAACTCAACTAGTGCAGCTTCAGTTTCCGCACGCGTCCCTCGTTTCTCCGAGAGTTTATTTGTGTCCGTCAGAGCTGGAGCTGAGACGTCCCACTTCCCCTAAACGCACCGTGGAGTCTGAGGCTTTAATGGTCCGTGACTTCAGGGGAGACTTTTATCCTTCACATATTAGAGCCGCGCTCCAGAGTTTCTCCGTCTGTTTGGGGGGAAAATGTGTCCTGACGCGTTACATAAGAAGTTTGTGACGTCAGAATCGGTCCACCGCAAAAAAACTCATCTGTAGGAGAGTTTAAAAGACTTAAACTAAGAACTTTTGACCGTGTTTGACTAAATAAACCTCCCACTTACATTGGAATTTTGGAAAAGTTTAATTCCGAATAATCATTTTCACTAGGAATTAAGTGTTTACGTTTTCTTTTTAAAGCGGGATTATTTTTTATTCAGATTTAAAGCTCTCGTGTAAATGTGAACGCTGTCAAATGTTTGGGTAAAATACAGGGAAAAAAAAAAAACTGTTTTAAAATGACCAAAACACAAAGAAAATGTGACTATAACCCGGACTTTTCCAGTTTTTTATGTTAAATAAAATGTATCTGAACTTGTAGAGGACAAACTAGAGAGAGAAACAGAATAGAGAGATGGAGAGCAGAGAGACAGAGAGAGAGAGAGAGAGAGAGAGAGAAAAGAGAGAGAGAAGAGAGAGAGAGAGAGAGAGAAAACAGAGAGAGAGAGAGAGAGAGACAGATAGAGAGAGAGAGAGAGAGAGAAACAGAGAGAGAAACAGAGAGAGAGAGAGAGAGAGAAACAGAGAGAGAGAGAGAAACAGAGAGAGAGAGAGAGAGAGATAAACAGAGAGAGAGAGAGAGAGAAACACAGATAAACAGAGAGAGAGAAAGAGAGATAGAACAGAGAGAGAGAATAGAGAGATTGAGATCAGAGAGAGAGCAGAGATAGAGAGAGAGAGAGACAGAGACAGATAAACAGAGAGAGAAACAGAGAGAGAGAGAGAAACAGAGAGATAAAACAGAGAGAGAGAGAAAGAGAGATAAACAGAGAGAGAGAAACAGAGATAGAGACAGAGAGAGAGAATAGAGAGATTGAGATCAGAGAGAGGCAGAGATAGAGAGAGAGAGAGAGAGAGAATAGAGAGATGGAGAGTAGAGAGAGAGAATAGAGTAATGGACAGACAAAACAGAAAGATGGGGAGCAGAGAAACAGATAGAGGGAGAGAGAATAAAGAGAGAGCGAGAAAGAGAGCAGACAGAGATAGAGGGAGAGAGAGTGAGAATAGAGAGATGGAGAGGAGAGAGAGAATAGAGAGCTGGAGAGTAGAAAGAGACAGACAGAGAGAGAGAATAGAGAGATGGCGAGCAGAGAGGCAGAGATAGAGGGAGAGAGAGAGAAATTAGAGATGGAGAGCAGAGAGAGGGAGAGAGATGGAGTGCAGAGAGAGACAGAGAGAGGGAGAGAGAATAGAAAGAGAGAGAGCAGACAGAGATAGAGGGAGAGAGAGAGAAATTAGAGATGGATAGTAGAGAGAGAGAATAGAGAGAGAAACAGATACAGAGAGAGAGGGAGAGAGAGAGAGATAGAGAGAGAGATGAGAGAGACAGAGAGAGACAGAGAGAGAGAGAGAGAGAGAGAGAGCAGACAGAGAGAGGGAGCGAGAATAGAGAGATGGCCAGACAAAACAGAGAGATGGAGAGCAGAGAGAGACAGAGGGAGAATAGAGAGATGGAGATAGAGGGAGAGAGAGAGAGAAATTAGAGATGGAGAGCAGAGAGAAACAGAGAGAGAGAGAATAGAGATGGAGAGCAGAGAGAAACAGAGATAAACAGAGAGAGAGAATAGAGATGGAGAGCAGAGAGAGAGCAGAGAGAGAGAGATGGAGAGAGAGAAACAGAGACAAACGGAGAGAGAGAATAGAGATGGAGAGCAGAGAGAAACAGAGACAAACAGAGAGAGAGAATAGAGATGGAGAGCAGAGAGAAACAGAGACAAACGGAGAGAGAGAATAGAGATGGAGAGCAGAGAGAAACAGAGACAAACGGAGAGAGAGAATAGAGATGGAGAGCAGAGAGAAACAGAGACAAACAGAGAGAGAAATTAGAGATGGATAGTAGAGAGAGAGAATAGAGAGAGAAACAGATACAGGGAGAGAGAGGGAGAGAGAGAGAATAGAGAGATGGAGAGCAGAGAGAGATGGAGATAGAGGGAGAGAGAGAGAGAGATGGAGAGAGAGAGAGAGAGAGAATAGAGAGACGGAGAGCAGAGAGAGACAGAGAGAGAGCAGACAGAGGGAGAGGGAGCGAGAATAGAGAGATGGACAGACAAAACAGAGAGATGGAGAGCAGAGAGAGAGAGAGAGAGAGAGAGAGAAATTATAGATGGGGAGCAGAGAGAAACAGAGATAGACAGAGAGAGAGAATAGAGAGATAGAGAGAAAGCAGAGATAGAGAGATAGAGAGAGAGATGGAGATAGAGGAGAGAGAGATGAGAGAGAGATAGAGGAGAGAGATGGAGATAGAGGGAGAGAGATGGAGATAGAGGGAGAGAGATGGAGATAGAGGGAGAGAGATGGAGATAGAGGGAGAGAGATGGAGATAGAGGGAGAGAGATGGAGAGAGGGAGATGAAGAGAGCAGCAGAGACATGTCCTCGTCCCCTCAGACCAGAGCAGACGTCTTGACTCTGCTCGTCCAGCGTCTCTGAGCTCATTTGTCCCTTTGAATATTTTATGAAGACTAAGTCCTGAACGAGAGAGAGAGAGAGAGAGAGAGAGAGAGAGAGAGAGAGAGAGAGAGAGAGGAGAGGGGGAGGGAAGGAGGGCGGGAGAGAGTGAGGGCAGAGAAAATGAAGGAGAATGGAGGAGAGAGACACTTTTGGGTTTTCCTTGGGATTAAGTCCTAAGCAGAAAGAGAGAGAAAAAAACAGAGGGAGGGAAAGACGATAGAGAGTGAGAGACATTCGGAAGAATGGAGGGAGAGAGTGGGAGCAGAGAGAGAGAGAGAGAGAGAAACAGAGAGACAGATATAAGAAGAGCGCGAGAGAATATAGAGATGGAAAGAGGGAGGGAGACTAGAGTGGGAGCAGAGAGAAAGACAGATAGAGGAAGAGAAAGAGAACAGAGATGGAAGGAGGGAGGGAGAGTAAAGTGGGAGCAGACAGAGAGAGCGACGGAGGAAGAGAGCAAGAGAGAGACAGAGAGATTAGAAGATTAGAGAGATGGAGGGAGAGAGTGGGTGTAGAGTGAAAGAGAGACAGATAAGACGAGGAAAGAGAAAAGAGAGATGGAAGGGAGGAGGGAGCAGAGAGAGACAGAGGAAGAGAAAGGAAGGGAGAGAGACACAGAGAGACAAAGAGAGTCAGAGATGGACAGAGGAAGAAAGACAAAAAGGGAGAGAGTGACAGAGGAAAGAGAGAGAGAGGAAAGAGAGAGAGATACAGGTGGTGTAGAGAGAGAGAGATACAGGTGGTGTAGAGAGATACAGGTGGTGTAGAGAGATACAGGTGGTGTAGAGAGATACAGGTGGTGTAGAGAGAGAGAGGTGGTGTAGAGAGAGAGAGGTGGGTGTAGAGAGAGAGAACAGGGTGGTGTAGAGAGAGAGAGATACAGGTGGTGTAGAGAGAGAGAGACAGGTGGTGTAGAGAGAGAGAGATACAGGTGGTGTAGAGAGAGAGAGAGTGTGTAGAGAGATACAGGTGGTGTAGAGAGAGAGGTGGTGTAGAGAGAGATACAGGTGGTGTAGAGAGAGAGAGGTGGTGTAGAGAGAGAGAGAGGTGGTGTAGAGAGAGATACAGGTGGTGTAGAGAGAGAGAGAGACAGGTGGTGTAGAGAGAGAGACAGGTGGTGTAGAGAGATACAGGTGGTGTAGAGAGAGATACAGGTGGTGTAGAGAGAGATACAGGTGGTGTAGAGAGATACAGGTGGTGTAGAGAGAGAGAGAACAGGTGGTGTAGAGAGAGAGAGACAGGTGGTGTAGAGAGAGAGACAGGTGGTGTGTAGAGAGAGAGAGACAGGTGTTGAGAGAGAGAGAGGTGGTGTAGAGAGAGAGACAGGTGGTGTGAGAGAGAGACAGGTGGTGTAAGAGAGAGAGACAGGTGTAGAGAGAGATACAGGTGGTGTAGAGAGAGAGAGAGAGAGATACAGGTGGTGTAGAGAGAGAGAGAGACAGGTGGTGTAGAGAGAGAGAGAGATACAGGTGGTGTAGAGAGAGAGACAGGTGGTGTAGAGAGAGAGACAGGTGGTGTAGAGAGAGACAGGTACAGGTGGTGTAGAGAGAGAGAGACAGGTGGTGTAGAAGAGAGAGAGACAGGTGGTGTAGAGAGAGAGACAGGTGGTGTAGAGAGAGAGACAGGTGGTGTAGAGAGAGAGACAGGTGGTGTAGAGAGAGAGACAGGTGGTGTAGAGAGAGAGACAGGTGGTGTAGAGAGAGAGAGACAGGTGGTGTAGAGAGAGAGACAGGTGGGTGTAGAGAGAGAGAGAGACAGGTGGTGTAGAGAGAGAGACAGGTGGTGTAGAGAGAGACAGGTGGTGTAAAGAGAGAGACAGGTGGTGTAGAGAGAGACAGGTGGTGTAGAGAGAGAGACAGGTGGTGTAGAGAGAGAGACAGGTGGTGTAGAGAGAGAGACAGGTGGACAGGTGGTGTAGAGAGAGAGACAGGTGGTTGTAGAGAGAGAGACAGGTGTGTGTAGAGAGAGAGACAGGTGGTGTAGAGAGAGAGACAGGTGGTGTGAGAGAGAGAGACAGGTGGTGGTGTAGAGAGAGACAGGTGGTGTAGAGAGAGAGACAGGTGGTGTAGAGAGAGAGGACAGGTGGTGTAGAGAGAGAGAGACAGGTGGTGTAGAGAGAGAGACAGGTGGTGTAGAGAGAGAGAAGGTGGTGTAAGAGAGAGAGACAGGTGGTGTAGAGAGAGAGACAGGTGGTGTAGAGAGAGAGACAGGTGGTGTGTAGAGAGAGACAGGTGGTGTAGAGAGAGACAGGTGGTGTAGAGAGACAGGGTGGTGTAGAGAGAGAGACAGGTGGTGTAGAGAGAGAGACAGGTGGTGTAGAGAGAGACAGGTGGTGTAGAGAGAGAGACAGGTGGGTAGGTGGTGTAGAGAGAGACAGGTGGTGTAGAGAGAGAGAGACAGGGGGTATAGAGAGAGAGACAGGTGGTGTAGAGAGAGAGACAGGTGGTGTACAGGTGGTGTAGAGAGAGAGACAGGTGGTGTAGAGAGAGGACAGGTGGTGTAGAGAGAGAGACAGGTGGTGTAGAGAGAGAGAGACAGGTGGTGTTGTAGAGAGAGATACAGGTGGTGTAGAGAGAGAGAGAGAGATACAGGTGGTGTAGAGAGAGAGACAGTGTGGTGTAGAGAGAGACAGGTGGTGGTGTAGAGAGAGAGAGAGAGAGACAGGTGGTGTAGAGAGAGAGACAGGTGGTGTAGAGAGAGACAGGTGGTGTAGAGAGAGACAGGTGGTGTAGAGAGAGAGACAGGTGGTGTAGAGAGAGAGACAGGTGGTGTAGAGAGAGAGACAGGTGGTGTAGAGAGAGAGACAGGTGGTGTAGAGAGAGACAGGTTGTAGAGAGAGAGACAGGGTGGTGTAGAGAGACAGGTGTGAGAGAGAGACAGGTGGTGTAGAGAGAGACAGGTGGTGTAGAGAGAGAGACAGGTGGTGTAGAGAGAGAGACAGGTGGTGTAGAGAGAGACAGGTGGTGTAGAGAGAGAGACAGGTGGTGTAGAGAGAGACAGGTGGTGTAGAGAGAGACAGGTGGTGTAGAGAGAGAGACAGGTGGTGTAGAGAGAGAGACAGGTGGTGTAGAGAGAGAGACAGGTGGTGTAGAGAGAGACAGGTGGTGTAAGGAGTAAGAGAGAGAGACAGGTGGTGTTAGGTAGAGAGAGACAGGTGTTGTAGAGAGAGAGACAGGTGGTGTAGAGAGAGAGAGAGAGAGACAGGTGGTGTGTAAAGAGAGAGACAGGTGGTGTAGAGAGAGACAGGTGGTGTAGAGAGAGAGACAGTGGTGTAGAGAGAGACAGGTGGTGTAGAGAGAGAGACAGGTGGTGTAGAGAGAGACAGGTGGTGTAGAGAGAGACAGGTGGTGTAGAGAGAGACAGGTGGTTGTAGAGAGAGACAGGTGGTGTAGAGAGAGAGACAGTGTCAGGTGGTGTAGAGAGAGAGACAGGTGGTGTAGAGAGAGACAGGTGGTGTAGAGAGAGAGAGACAGGTGGTGTAGAGAGAGACAGGTGGTGTAGAGAGAGAGACAGGTGGTGTAGAGAGAGAGACAGGTGGTGTAGAGAGATAACTCGTGGTTCTGAAGTTAATTCCTCTTGTGAAGTCGGTACAAACAGAAGATGAGAGACTCGGAGTATTTTTGTCTTTTGTCTTTTGCCTCTGAAAACTCGTCACCGCTTTAATACGACGGAAAAACAACAAACTCAAGGCACAAAACAGGAAAGTGCAGCCGTTTTTAACCCGAAGACGAGAGACTTTAAACCTGAAGATTCACACGACGAGTTTGGAGATTTCTGTAAAAAATTATGAATCTAACGTAGAGTTTTATTAAGCCCCGCCCCCTTCTGAAAACAACAATAAAGTCTAAAATTTAACTGTTAGTAAGAGTAGTAGTAGTAGTAGTAGTAGTAGTAGTAAAAGTAGTAGGAGCAGTAAAAGTAATAGTAGCAGTAATAGTAGTAGTAGTAGTAGCAGTAGCAGCAGTAGCAGTAGTAGTATTAGTAGTAGTAGTAGTAGTCATAATAGTTGCAGTAGCAGCAGTAGCATTAGCAGTAGTAGTCGTAGTAGTCGTAGTAGTTGCAGTAGTAGTAGTAGCAGTAGCAGCAGCAGCAGTAGGAGTAGTAAAAGTAGTAGTAGCAGTAAAAGTAATAGTAGCAGTAATAGTAGTAGTTTCAGTAGCAGTAGTTGCAGTAATAGTAGTAGTAGTAGCAGTAGCAACAGTAGCAGTAATAGTAGGAGTAGTAGTAGTAGTAGTAGTAGTGGTAGGAGTAGTAGTAGTAGTATTAGGAGGAGGAGTAGTAGTATTAGTAGTAGTAGTAGTAGTAGTCGTAATAGTTGCAGTAGCAGTAGTAGTATTAGTAGTAGTAGTAGTAGTAGTCGTAATAGTTGCAGTAGCAGTAGTAGTATTAGTAGTAGTAGTAGTAGTAGTTGCAGTAGCAGCAGTAGTAGCAGTAGTAGTAGTAGTAGTAGTAGTAGTAGTTGCAGTAGCAGCAGTAGTAGCAGTAGTAGTTGTAGTAGTAATAGTTGCAGTAGCAGTAGTAGTATTAGTAGTAGTAGTAGTTGCAGTAGCAGCAGCAGTAGTAGTAGTAGTAGTAGTAGTTGCAGTAGCAGCAGTAGTAGTAGTAGGAGTAGTAGTAGCATTAGTAGTAGTAGTAGTAGTAGTAGTAGTTGCAGTAGCAGCAGTAGTAGTAGTAGTAGTAGTTGCAGTAGTAGTAGTAGTAGTAGCATTAGTAGTAGTAGTAGCAGTAGTAGTAGTAGTTGCAGTAGTACTAGTAGCAGTATAAATTCTGGAACATGGACAGAGCAGTGCCTCCAGTTAGCATCACTCTGTGGTATTTGTACTGCTGGTGTTACACGACCTACTTCACTTCACGTGAGCTTGAACTAGCATGCTGATGTGCACTTCCTGATCCTTAAAGGATAAAATGCTTCATAATGAGATGAGACGCAGACAGGCTGAGTTTTTTATGGTCTTCGTCACTTTTGCCGAGTCAAAGATTGTGGAGCTACGAACAACAATCACGTTATTTTTCTGAACGGTTCATTCTCTTGTGTTTCTCTTGATCTTTTTTGTTTTCTGCAGAACAAAATCTCAGCAACTTTTACACTTCCACAAAATCTGCTTCTTCGGTTTTTTTTTTTTTCTTCTTCTTACAAAAGTTTACCACCAAACCCGAGTGAATGAATAATGAAAATGTAGAAACCGCAGAGATGTTCAAGTTTACAGAGCGTGAAATAAACCCGAGTCGTCCTTGATCAAAACAACAGGTTTGGTTTGTGTTTGGAGAGAAAACGGTGGGATTGTTCAGCCCGCGTGTGACCTCTGACCCCGCTCAAACGCACATCAGCGCCGAGATGTGGCCTGTCGTAGTTTCACGGGCGGCGGCGCGACTCAATCCCACGCACGAAGACGCGGGCGACCTTTGACCCCAGAAAAAAAACAACCCGCGTGTCTGGAGTGATTACGCCGGCGCTGTGCGGAACCGGACGCCATTTTATATTTACCCAGACGATTGTAGAGAGACGTCTGCCGCGCTGAAGAATGTTTGTGAGAAAAATGAAAAATGGAATATTTTTTATGGATACGTCATGACTCTGCCTGGAATGTTCCACAGTGTGACATTATTATTATTAGTATTCAATCACAGCTGGTTTTAAAGCTCAAAAATATCTAGAAAAACAAAACAAACATTCAGACTGTGAGCAGAGTTGCCTCTCCACAGATCTGATCTGTAACTTGGTCTGGTTTGGTCTCTGTGAAGATAGAAGAGTCTCAGTCTCG
>NW_026571190.1:40820263-40870263 GCF_026225935.1 Boleophthalmus pectinirostris | reverse complement strand
CTGGTTTAGTCCTGGTTTAGACCCGATTTAGTCCTGGTTTAGTCCTGATTTAGACCTAGTTTAGTCCTGATTTAGACCTGGTTTAGACCTGGTTTAGTCCTGGTTTAGACCTGATTTAGACCTAATTTAGTCCTCATTTAGACCTGGATTGGTCCTGGTTTAGGCCTGGTTTAGACCTAGTTTAGTCCTGGTTTAGTCCTGGTTTAGTCCTGGTTTAGGCCTGATTTAGTCCTGGTTTTGACTGTTTTAGTCCTGGTTTAGACCTGGTTTAGTCCTGGTTTAGACCTGGTTTAGTCCTCAGTCCTTTTAGTCCTGGTTTAGACCGGGTTTAGACCTAGTTTAGTCCTCAGTTTAGTCCTGATATAGTCCTGGTTTAGTCTGTACACATGTAACGCTTCATTTTCTTCAAATTGTCCTGGATTGTTGCGTCATAGGCAGAAATCCAGACTTCTCCTGTGCATTTTTTAAGTTCATAAACTGGTTATTCTGGGCGCTCAGACTTTGTTCTCTACATATGTATTGTATTAAATCTCCGTGGAGACGAGCAGGTCAGGTTACAGGTCAGGTCTGCGTAGAGGCGAGCTCGTTCACAGTAACAGTTCAAGTTTTTAAAGATGGAGTAGATGGAGCCTTGTTTAGTTCTGGTTTAGTCTGGATATAGTCCTGGTTTAGACCTTGTTTAGTCCTGGTTTAGTCCTCAGTTTAGTCCTGATTTAGTCCTGGTTTAGTCCTGGTTTAGACCTGGTTTAGATCCGATTTCTAGTCTTGGTTTAGACCTGTTTTAGTCCTGGTTTAGTGCTGGTTTAGACTTGAGTTAGTCCCAGTTTAGACCTGATTTATTCCTCATTTAGACCTGGTTTAGACCTGATTTAGACCTGTTTTAGTCCTCAATTTAGACCTGGTTTAGTCCTGATTTAGTCCTGGTTTAGACCTGGTTTAGACCTGGTTTAGATCTGATTTCTAGTCTTGGTTTAGACCTGTTTTAGTCCCAGTTTAGACCTGATTTAGACCTGGTTTAGTCCTCAATTTAGACCTGGTTTAGTCCTGATCTAGACCTGGTTTAGTCCTGCTTCAGTCCTGGTTTAGTCCTGGTTTAGTCCTTAGTTTAGTCCTGGTTTAGTCCTGGTTTAGTCCTTAGTTTAGTCCTGGTTTAGTCCTTAGTTTAGTCCAGGTTTAGTCCAGGTTTAGTCCTGTTTTAGTCCTGGTTTAGTCCTTAGTTTAGTCCTGGTTTAGTCCTGGTCAGTTTAGACCTGGTTTAGACCTGGTTTAGACTGGTTTAGACCTGGGTCACCTGGTTTAGACCTGGTTTAGACCTGGTTTAGACCTGGGTCAGTTCTGGTTTAGACCTGGTTTAGACCTGGGTCAGTTCTGGTTTAGACCTGGTTTAGACCTGGTTTAGACTGGGTCAGTTTCTGGTTTAGACCTGGTTTAGTGGGTCTGGTTTAGACCTGGTTTAGACCTGGTTTAGATGTGGGTCAGTTCTGGTTTAGACCTGGTTTAGATGTGGGTCAGTTCTGGTTTAGACCTGGGTCAGTTCTGGTTTAGACCTGGTTTAGATGTGGGTCAGTTCTGGTTTAGACCTGGTTTAGATGTGGGTCAGTTCTGGTTTAGACCTGGTTTAGACCTGTGGGTCAGTTCTGGTTTAGACCTGGTTTAGATGTGGGTCAGTTCTGGTTTAGACCTGGTTTAGATGTGGGTCAGTTCTGGTTTAGACCTGGTTTAGATGTGGGTCAGTTCTGGTTTAGACCTGGTTTAGATGTGGGTCAGTTCTGGTTTAGACCTGGTTTAGATGTGGGTCAGTTTAGACCTGGTTTAGACCTGGGTCAGTTCTGGTTTAGATGTGGGTCAGTTCTGGTTTAGACCTGGTTTAGACCTGGGTCAGTTCTGGTTTAGACCTGGTTTAGACCTGGTTTAGACCTGGTTTAGACCTGGTTTAGACCTGGGTCACTTTTCGCGGTCTCGCTGTTTCTAGGGTTTTTAAGACTAGAGAAACTGAAACAAACCCAGACTGTAGGAAACTCCTCACACTTGTTATTACATCACAGAGTCACGTGTTTAGAGGAAATTATTGAAGAAAATATATCAGTTACTTCATCATCGAGCAATTTGAATTTTCTGTTGAATTATCAGGGTGAAAATATTTTAAAACAGTAGAATTTTTGTTCTTCTGAGTCTCGACTGATCATTGGATTTGTTCTTCCAGAAAAAAAAAAATTTATAAGAAGGTTTCATGAATGACGCCCGATGTACGAAGTTCTCGTGTAGACCTCCTCCTCCTCCTCCTTCTCTCCTTCTCTTCCTCCTCCTCCTTCTCTCCTTCTCTTCCTCCTCCTTCTTCTGACTCATAATGAACGATAGAATAAGGAGTAGTGGAAGATCCCTTCTCCTTTTTCTCCTCTTTTCTTCTCCTCCTCCTTCTCTACCTTCTCTCCTCTTCTTTTCCTCTTCCTTTCCTACTCCTCCTTCTCTCCTCTTCCTCTCTCTCTCCTCCTCTTTCTCTCCACCTCCTTTCCTCCTCTCCTCCTCCTTCTCTCCTCCTCCTTCTCTCTTCTCCTCCTCCTCTCTTCTGTTCTCCTCCTCTTCTCCTCTTCCTCCCTCTCTCCTCCTTCTCTCCTTCTCCTCCTCCTCATCCTTCTCTCCTTCTTCTCCCTTCTCCTTTCCTCCTCTCCTCCTCCTTCTCTCCTTCTTCTCCTCTCCTCCTTATCTCCTTTCCTCCTCTCCTCCTCCTTCTCTCCTCCCTCTCTCCTCCTCTTCCTTCTCTCCTTTCTCCTTCTCTCCTCCTCCTTCTCTCATCTCCTCCTCTCCTCTTCTTCTCTTCCCCTCCTCCTTCTCTCCTCTCCTTCTCTCTTCTCCTCCTCCTCTCTTCTGTTCTCCTCCTCTTCCTCCCTCTCTCCTCCTCATCTCCTTCTTCTCCTCTTCCTTCTCTCCGCTTTCTCCTTCTCTCCTGCTCTCTTATTCCTCCTCCTCTTCTGTCCTCCTCCCTCTCTCCTTCCTTCTCCTCCCTCTCTTCTCCTCTTCTGCTGCGCGATGAACGACAGAATAAGGAGAGTGGTATAAAGGAGAAGTGCTTTTGTTGGGTGGAGACGGACACGAGACCGAACGCCGAGCAGGTCTGCGAAACGAACGAGAGAGACGCGGCGGAGGAGAGGAAATAAGGATGGATGAGGCGGAGCGAGGGAGGAGACGGAGGAGGGAGAGAGAGAGAAGAGAGGAGAGAGAGACGCAGTGCAAAAGAGGAAATAAAGATTACTCCGGTAACATTCAGGAAATAAGGATGGATGAGGCGGAGAGATGGAGGAGAAAGAACGGAGGGAGAGATTGGGAAAATGAGAAGAGGAGGGAGGGTAAGAAGAGGGGAAAAAAGGAAGGATGAGAGAGGAAAAGAGAGAAAAAAAAGGAACTGAGGAAAGAGTGACAGAGATATGAAAGGGGTAAGAGAGAGAGAGAGAGAGAGAGGAAAGGAGAGAGGGAAGAGAAGATGGGGAGGAGGTAGAGAAGTAGGGATGAGAGAGAGAGAGAAAAAAAAGAGGGCAGAATTTGGTAGAAAGAGGGATAGCGAAGGAGAGAGGAGAATGGTAGAGAGAGAGAGAGATGAGAAGAAAGAAAGAGTGGATAGAGAAATAGGAGTGTGAGGACGGAGGGAGGAGAGAGAAAAGAGATGGAAAAAAGCGTGAAGAGGTGTGGGATGAAAGAGAAGAATAGTTCATTAAAGAGAAAAGGAGTGAGTGAGAGGAGAGAGGTAGAGAGAGAAAGAGCAAGCGAGAGAGAGAGGTAGAGAGAGAGGAGAGAGAGAGAAGACAGAGAGGAGAGAGAGAGGAGAGAGAGGAGAGACGGCTTGATAGAGAGAGGAGCGAGAAAAAAGAGAGAAAGGAGAGAGAGAAAAGATAGAGAGAGAAGAGAGAGATAGAGAAGAGAGAGATAGATAGAAAGAGAGAGAGAGAGAAAGAAGAGCAAGAGAGAGAAGAGTGATGGACAGATAGAGAGGAGAGAGAGAAGATAGAGACAGCTTGATAGGAGAGAGAAAGAGAAGAGAGAGAGGAGAGTGATGGATAGATCGAGAAAAGAGAGACAGAGAGAAAAGAGAGTGAATCAAGGTGAAAGAGTTTGGTAGATAGAGAGAAAAGAGAGAGAAGAGAGAGAATAGAGAGGGGGGGAAGAGAATAGAGAGGAGAGAGAGAATAGAGAGTGAGAGATAAAGAGAGAGATAAAGAAAGAGATACAGAGAGAGAGATAGAGAGAGAATAACATGAAAGAGGAGTGAGTGGAAAAAGAGTGGAAGAGTTTGGTACGTAGAGAGAAAAGAGAGAGGAGAGAGAGCAGGGAAGAGAGGAGAGAGAGAGAGAGAGAGGAGAGAGAGAATAAAATGAAAGGAGTTGGAGGAAAAAGAATTGAAGAATTTGGTAGCAAGAGAGAGAGAGAGAAAAAAGAGAGAGAAAAGAGAGAGAAAAGAGAGATGATGATTGGAGAAAAGATAACGGCGGGAAGGATGAGGAGTCCATTATGATGATGGATAGAACCAGACGGAGGAGTAGAGAGTCCAGAGAGAGACTGATGAGAGAGGGGAGAGAGAGACAGAGGGAGGGAGGGATGGAGAGAGACAGAGGGAGGGATGGAGAGAGACAGAGACAGAGGGAGGGAGGGATGGAGAGAGACAGAGGGAGGGATGGATGGAGAGAGAGACAGAGGGAGGGATGGAGGGAGAGAGAGACAGAGGGAGGGAGGGAGGGATGGAGAGAGACAGAGGGAGGGATGGAGAGAGAGACAGAGGGAGGGATGGAGAGAGACAGAGGGAGGGAGGGGAGAGAGAGACAGAGGGAGGGATGGATGGAGAGAGAGACAGAGGGAGGGATGGAGGGAGAGAGACAGAGGGAGGGAGGGATGGAGAGAGACGAGATGGAGAGGGAGGGAGGATGGAGGAGAGAGAGACAGATGGAGGAGGGAGGGATGGAGAGAGACAGAGGGAGGGATGGATGGAGAGAGAGACAGAGGGAGAGGGATGGAGGGGGAGAGAGACAGAGGGAGGGAGAGAGAGACAGAGGGAGGAGAGGGAGGGATGGGAGAGAGACAGAGGGAGGGATGGAGAGAGAGACAGAGGGAGGGATGGGAGAGAGGAGAGAGAGAGACGGAGAGAGAGGAGGGATGGAGAGAGACAGAGAGGAGGGAGGGATGGAGGAGAGGAGGATGGAGAGAGACAGAGAGAGGGAGGGATGGAGAGAGACAGGGAGGGATGGAGAGAGACAGAGGGATGGAGAGAGAGACAGAGGGAGGGAGGGAGGGATGGAGAGAGAGACAGAGGGAGGGAGGGAGAGAGACAGAGGGAGGGAGAGAGACAGAGGGATGGAGAGAGACAGAGGGATGGAGAGAGCGTCAGACGTGTTTTATGTCCTGTTCGTTTTCTCGTGTTTATTTGAGAGTCTCTGTTTTTAATTAGATCTTCTGTTAATTTCAGTTTTAATGAGTTTGTTTCTTAATCGTGTGATTTAATCTGAAACTCTGATCAACTCGATGAAAAACGACGACACGACGACGCTTCTGATCCCGAAAAACAAACCAGAATCGGATGAGAAACAAAGACGAGTATCGAAAACAGATCCTCGATTTCCACAAAGATCAATACTGAAAAAAAAAAAAGTCCCACTGACAGAACAGAGAAGAACATGGACCTGGATTAGACCTGGATTAGACCTGGTTTAGACCTGGTTTAGACCTGGTTTAGATCTGGTTTAGATCTGGATTAGACCTGGATTAGACCTGGTTTAGACCTGGTTTAGATCTGGTTTAGACCTGGTTTAGATCTGGATTAGACCTGGATTAGACCAGGTTTAGTCCTGGTTTAGTCCTGGATTAGACCTAGATTAGTCCTGGTTTAGACCTGGTTTTATTCCTGGTTTAGTCCTGGTTTAGACCTGGTTTAGACCTGGTTTAGACTTGGTTTTATTCCTGGTTTAGTCCTGGTTTAGACCTGGTTTAGTCCTGGTTTAGACCTGGTTTAGACCTGGTTTAGACTTGGTTTTATTCCTGGTTTAGTCCTGGTTTAGACCTGGTTTAGTCCTGGTTTAGACCTGGTTTTATTCCTGGTTTAGTCCTGGTTTAGACCTGGTTTAGAACTGGTTTAGACCTGGTTTAGACCTGGATTAGACCTGGTTTAGACCTAGATTAGTCCTGGTTTAGGCCTGGTTTAGTCCTGGTTTTAGACCTGATTTAGACCTGGTTTTATTCCTGGTTTAGACCTGGTTTAGTCCTGGTCAGAGATCACTAAATTACTCAAACACGCATGGGTGACTCTAAAACGTCTTCAGGCAGGTTTCTGATGAGGGAACAATGTTAAATCTTTTAAAAAAAAAAACTAAATCTATGAGTAACTTTTTGGTTTTGGGGTTCGTCAGTTGCTTGTTTCCATGGATACGTCATCGCTCTGCCTTGAATGTTCCGCAGTGCGACGGCTCGACGGTACATTTATTCAATCACAGGTGGTTTTTTGGCTCAAAATACACAGAAAAACGTAGACAGAGAGAGAAAGAGGGAGAATAAGAGTGGAAGTGTCAGAGCTCCTTGTCGTTGTCGTTCTCGTCCTGAGATTGTGTGTTTTTTGGTTCGTTGTCGTCGTGTCGTGTTTCTCTGCCGCGTCTCGTTTTTCATTTCACTCACGTTTATTAGTTTGGACAAAGAGAAAAATCCGCCCTGGTCGATATTAAAAACCACGAGGCTCCGGTTTGGAACGGAAAAGGTGGGAGGAGGTGTAAAAACGAACAACACCGACACTGACACTGGCATTGGATTGTTCTGGATCCAGTATCGGTTCCGTGATATCGGTTCAGTCGATATCCTGGTGACAAAATGGATCCAGTTCTTCCAATCACAATCCTTCATTTCATTATAGATTTATCTCGTTGCCTAAAACTTAAACTCATATTTGTCGCGTTTTCAAACTTTTATTATACATTTTTATAGAAAGTTTATGGGAAAAGTCAATGGGAAATTTACTTCCTGGACCAGGGGGCGGAGTCTGCTGAACTCTATTCAACTATTTTAGAGCAATTTTGACGTTTAGAATGAATAAAATATAAAATAATGATCTACTTCTGTGTTCGTGTGCCGTTTGTTCTTTTGAATTTCAATTAAGAACGGAAAAAGATAAAATGGGAAAACAGTTTATTTCATTTTTTCCGTTTTAGTGTCAAACAACGACACAGATTTTGACCTCTGATCCGTGTGTCGTTCGTTCATTTGTTTTTCAATATAAAACCAAAAATAAGAAAATGAAAAAACAAAATAAAAAAACAGATAATGATTCGTTTTTTCAGTTTTCGATTTTGTGTTTAAATGAAGAATGAAAAAAAAACGGATAACGGCCGTTTCCCGTTTACGTGACTTCTGCCAGACTTTTGCGTCTGGTCCCGGTCTGGTCCCGGTCTGGTCCTGGTCTGGTCCCGGTCTGGTCCCGGTCTGGTCCTGGTCTGGTCCCGGTCTGGTCCTGGTCTGGTCTCAGTCCTGGTCTGGTCCCGGTCTGGTCTCAGTCTCGGTCTGGTCCCGGTTTCATTTCTGATCTCGGTGCCGGTCTGGTCTCGGTCTCAGTCCCACTCTGGTCCCAGTCTGGTCCCGGTCTGGTCCCGGTCTGGTCCCGGTCTGGTCCCGGTCTGGTCCCGGTCTGGTCTCAGTCCTGGTCTGGTCCTGCTCTGGTCCCGGTCTGGTCTCGGTCTCGGTCTGGTCCCGGTTTCATTTCTGATCTCGGTCCCGGTCTGGTCTCGGTCTCAGTCTCGGTCTGGTCCCGGTCTGGTCCCGGTCTGGTCTCAGTCCCGGTCTGGTCCTGGTCTGGTCTCGGTCCCAGTCCTGCTCTGGTCCCAGTCTGGTTTCAGTCCTGGTCTGTTCCTGCTCTGGTCCCGGTCTGGTCCCGGTCTGGTCTCAGTCTCGGTCTGGTCCCGGTCTGGTCTCAGTCTCGGTCTGGTCCCGGTCTGGTCTCAGTCTCGGTCTGGTCCGGTCTGGTCTCAGTCCTGGTCTGGTCCCGGTCTGGTCTCAGTCTCGGTCTGGTCCCAGTCTGGTCTCAGTCTCGGTCTGGTCCCGGTCTGGTCTCAGTCTCGGTCTGGTCCCGGTCTGGTCTCAGTCCTGGTCTGGTCCCGGTCTGGTCTCAGTCTCGGTCTGGTCCCAGTCTGGTCTCAGTCTCGGTCTGGTCCGGTCTGGTCTCAGTCTCGGTCTGGTCCCGGTCTGGTCTCGGCCTCAGTCCCGGTCTGGTCTCGGCCTCAGTCTCGGTCTGGTCCCGGTCTGGTCTCAGTCTCGGTCTGGTCCCGGTCTGGTCTCGGCCTCAGTCCCGGTCTGGTCTCGGCCTCAGTCTCGGTCTGGTCCCGGTCTGGTCTCAGTCTCGGTCTGGTCCCGGTCTGGTCTCAGTCTCGGTCTGGTCCTGGTCTGGTCTCAGTCTCGGTCTGGTCCTGGTCTGGTCTCAGTCTCAGAAGCTGCTGACTTTAAATTAAATATTGGAAATAGAAGTCGAAATCAGTTTTTTTGTTTGACCCTAAAACAGAAAAATGAAATAAACAGTTTTCACATTTTATTGTTTTTCGTTCTTGATTGAAATGGAAAATAACGACTACACGGACTGTTACGTTAAAGTGAAACACTAAACACCTGAAAAAAAAACAAAAACAAACCGACAGCTCAAACCTCGTGTCAGTCGTCCATGTTTGTTCTGTCTGGTTTTTGTAGGGAGCAGTGTCGTCTCTTCTTCTTCTCTGGTTTCATCTCAGACTCAGATAAACCTGTTTAATTAAACCTTTGTGTTTTTTTCTCTCTTTGGGAAATTTCCTTTTACATTTTCTAAATAATTTGCTTTTTTTGGTGTGGTTTTGGAGTCTCTGCGGCGGACGTTGGGTTTGAAGGGAATTCTCTTTATTTATACTAAAAAAGTTTAATCTAAAAAGTGAAAAGTTTGCACAATTAGACTTTTATAAGAGTTTTATAAAGCTTAAAGAGTTTATTCCAAAAAAGACTCATTTGGTCTTTTCTTCGAATTATGTTTTTGTTTTTGTTGCGTACTTTCCGTGACGCGTTTGGAGCCAAAAGATAAAATACTAGACCCGACGTTATGTTGATACTTTACAGTGACGTCACGCTGGGGGTGTTCTACATCTTTGTCTATGGTGGAATGTTCAGGATTTACCCAAGAGACACAATGCACAGATTAAGCAAACGCAGACAAAAAAGGTTTTCGATAGACCTTTTTTAATAGCGGCGAGAAGTTCCATCCTGTAGGTTTGTGGTTAATGTTTTTCTGTGTCAAAATGTGTGTAAGTGTGTGTGTAAATGTGTGTGTAAAAGTGTGTGTAAGTGTGTGTGTAAGTGTGTGTAAGTGTGTGTGTAAATGTGTGTAATGTGTGTGTGTAAGTGTGTGTGTGTGTGTGTAAATGTGTGTGTAAAAGTGTGTGTAATGTGTGTGTGTAAGTGTGTGTGTGTAAAGTGTGTGTGTAAGTGTGTGTGTAAAGTGTGTGTGTGTGTGTAAAATGTGTGTGTAAAGTGTGTGTAAGTGTGTGTGTAAAGTGTGTGTGTGTAAATGTGTGTAATGTGTGTAAGTGTGTGTGTAAGTGTGTGTGTAAATGTGTGTAAGTGTGTGTGTAAGTGTGTGTAAATGTAAATGTGTAAAATTACGTTTTCAGACATAGGATATCGCTTTCGTGTCCTGAAAAACGTTTGTGTCAGCTCTTGGAAATAAAGTACGTTTTCATAATAAGCAGAAGTTTCCTGTCCAGGAGTAATTTTGGCGACCAGTGTTCAGTCTTTAGACCTGCGTCTGCTTCAGTTGCGCCATCGCTGGAATGAATCTTCAAGAATCACCTTAATTTGCGGCGAACTGCTCCTGGATTCTTGTCGCCATCACAACAAACTTTTTGTGTGAACTGCGAGGAAGATATAGGTCAAAAAAAGCCGCTAAGAACTGTTGCGTTGGTGGAGTAAACAGCGTCTGTGCGTCTTGCGTCTGTGGACTGCGTGACAGTCGTACGTAAACCACGTACCGGCGGCGCAGGCAAGTCAGTTACACTAGAAACGTAGGGAGTTTGATTGACAGCCTGTCAGCTCACAGATAACGAGGCAGTGTCGTTATCTATTGGCAAATGTTTAGCTCCACCACGTCCAGAGTTGATGAATTTTTATTCTCTTTTTTTTTGGTCATCATAATTACAAGGCGACTGCATCTATAATCTATCACTGACAATTTGAAACAAAAAAAAATCCTCCATACAACCTTTAAGTACGAACAAACACAATCCAATTCCACACACTTTTGTTTCTTCCTGAAAACACTCGAGTAAACGTGGAATAAAAAGTGAAGACGCGACGCCACTTTTAACCTAAATTTTCATCTTTTTCACCTCGATAGTTGTGGATAAATTCTTCGTTTGGACCTTGCTGGTTGAAGATTCGGTGTTGGGGCAGATTTATGACGCCGCTGGAGGCCGTTGTGAAAAAGGTCGGCTGGCTGGAAATCCAAGGAAAAGTCGGCTTCAAAATTTGACTCAACAACAGCACGTTTTCGGGAGCCGGTGATCAGTCCGACGTTCATTCACGGTTTTGTTTCGGAGTTTGATTTTTGACAAAAAGTTGAACCTGACGAACTGAAAACCTGTTGGTCAGATTTGTTTAACGGCGCAGCCTTCGTGGTTCCAGATAAATCGTCTCTTTCTGGTCCGACTGTGTGGAAAAAAAGGCTCAGGTTAAAGTTCAGCAGAGAAGTGCACAGAGGACTAGCATGCTAACAGTGTAATTACCTGATTCCCCGGACAATAAAAGGCTCCCCCCAAAAAATTCTCGCGCAAATCTTCTCTGAGACGAACAGACACATGATGAACCGGGGAGGCAATTAGGGCGAAGATTAGAAATGATTAGCTCGTTATGATAATGGAGAGAGAGAGAAAGAGAGAGAGGGATGGAGATTAAAGGAGGAAAGAGAGAGAGAGACAGAGGGAGAGAGAAAGAGAGAGGGAGAGGAGGAGAGAAGAGAGAGACAGAGCTTGTTTTGATAATGGAGAGAGAGGAAGGGAAGAGTGGGGGAAAGTGGGAGGAGAGAGAGACGAGGGGAGAGAGAACTGAGTGAGAGAGACAGAGAGATCTTTATGATAAAACTGAAAGAGAGAGAGAGGGGGGAGAGAGAAAGAGAGAGAGTGAAGGATAGAGAGAAACAGAGAGAGAGAGAGCTCTTTGTGATGATACTGAAAGAATGAGAAACAGAGAGAAAGAAACGGAGAGCTCTTCATGAGAATACTGACAAAGAGAGAGAGAGAGAAAGAGGGAGGGAGTGAGAGAGGAATAGAGAGAAACGGAGGGGGAAAGAGAGAGAGTGAAGGATAGAGAGAGACAGAGAGAGAGCTCTTTGTGACAATACTGAAAGAGAGAGAGGGAAAGAGAGAAAGAAATGGAGAGAATTTTTATGATAATACTAAAAAGAGGGAGAGAGAGAGAGTGGGAAACGGAAAGAGAGAGAGCTTTCTGTGATAACACTGAAAGAGAGAGAGAGAGTGAGAGAAAGAAACAGAGAGAGAGAGAGGTCTTTATGATACTGAAAGAAAGAGAGGTGATAGAGAGAAACTGAGAAACAGAGAGATCTTTATCATAATACTGAAAGAGAGAGAGAGAGAGTGAGCTCTTTATGATAATATTAAAAGAGAGAGAAAGGAAAAGAGAGAAACAGAGAGCTCTATATGATAATACTGAGAGAGAGAGAGAGAGGAATAGAGAGAAACAGAGAGAAACAGAGAGAGAGAATGAAACTGAGAACTCTTTTTGATGATACTGAAAGAGAGAAAGAGAGAGAGAGAGAGGAATAGAGAGAAACAGAGAGAGCTCTTTATGATAATAGTGAGAGGTGGAGGGAGAGAGGTGGAGGGGAGGAGAGAGGAGGGAGAGAGGTGGAGAGGAGGGAGAGAGGTGGAGGGAGAGAGATGGAGGAGAGAGGTGGAGGGAGAGAGGTGGTGGGAGAGAGGAGGTGGGAGAGAGATGGAGGGAGAGAGGTGGAGGAGGGAGAGAGATGGAGGGAGAGAGTGGAGGGAGAGAGATGGAGGAGAGAGAGAGGATGGAGAGAGATGGAGGGAGAGAGGTGGAGGGAGAGAGAGGTGGAGAGGAGAGGGAGAGAGATGGAGGAGAGAGATGGAGGGAGAGAGGTGGAGGGAGAGAGATGGAGGAGAGAGATGGAGGAGAGAGGAGGGGAGAGAGGTGGAGAGAGGATGGAGAGAGATGGAGGGAGAGAGATGGAGGGAGAGAGGTGGAGGGAGAGAGGTGGAGGGAGAGAGATGGAGGGAGAGAGATGGAGGGAGAGAGGTGGAGGGAGAGAGGTGGAGGGAAGAGAGATGGAGGGGAGAGAGAGAGAGAGGTGGAGAGAGGTGAGAGGGAGAGAGATGGAGGGAGAGAGATGGAGGGAGAGAGGATGGAGGAGAGAGAGATGGAGGGAGAGAGGTGGAGGGGAGAGAGGTGGAGGGAGAGAGATGGAGGGAGAGAGATGGAGGAGAGAGGTGGAGGGGAGAGAGGGAAGAGAGAGGAGGAGAGAGATGGAGGGAGAGAGATGGAGGGAGAGAGGTGGAGGGGAGAGAGGTGGAGGGAGAGAGATGGAAGGAGAGAGATGGAAGGAGAGAGGGAGAGGGAGAGAGATGGAGGGAGAGATGGAGGAGAGAGAGATGGAGGAGAGAGATGGAGGGAGAGATGGAGGGAGAGAGGTGAGGAGAGATGGAGGGAGAGAGATGGAGGGAGAGAGATGGAGGGAGAGAGAGTGGGGGAGAGAGATGGAGGGAGAGGTGGAGGGAGAGAGATGGAGGGAGAGAGGTGAGATGGAGGGAGAGAGTGGAGGGAGAGAGGTGGAGGGAGAGAGGTGGAGGAGAGAGAGATGGAGGGAGAGAGATGGAGGGGAGAGAGGTGAGAGGGAGGGAGAGAGATGGAGGGAGAGAGGTGGAGGGAGAGAGATGGAGGGAGAGAGAGGTGGAGGAGAGAGGTGGAGGGAGGAGGAGGGGAGAGAGGTGGAGGGAGAGAGATGGAGGGAGAGAGATGGAGGGAGAGAGGTGGAGGGAGAGAGTGGAGAGAGATGGAGGGAGAGAGGTGAGATGGAGGGAGAGAGTGGAGGAGAGAGAGGTGATGGAGAGAGAGGTGGAGGAGAGAGATGGAGGGAGAGAGGTGGAGGGAGAGAGGTGGAGGGAGAGAGATGGAGGGAGAGAGATGGAGGGAGAGAGATGAGAGGGAGAGAGAGGTGGAGGAGAGAGGTGGAGGGAGAGAGGTGGAGGGAGAGAGATGGAGGGAGAGAGATGGAGGGAGAGAGGTGGAGGGAGAGAGGTGGAGGGAGAGAGGTGGAGGGAGAGAGGTGGAGGGAGAGAGATGGAGGGAGAGAGATGGAGGGAGAGAGGTGGAGGGAGAGAGGTGGAGGGAGAGAGGTGGAGGGAGAGAGATGGAGGGAGAGAGATGGAGAGGGGGCAGCAGTAGTTCAGTTGGTGGATCATTCGCCCACTGATCTGAAGGTTGGTGGTTCAATTCCAGCTCTTGACATAAACATCACAGGTTGAGCATCAGATCCACTGACCCACAGGTTGGCTGGTGAATGCTGTCGTTGTGTCCTTGGGCAAGACACTTCACCCACCTTGCCCACAGTGTCTGTGTGCACTGGTGTGTGAATGGGTGAGTGGCTCCTTATTTGTAAAGCTTTGAGCCTTGAAGGTGGAAAAGCGCTGTAGAAAAATGTGACCATGTGACCATAGAGAGAGAGATGATGGAGGGAGAGAGGTCATGTGGTCATGTGGTCGTGCTGTGTGTTTGCAGTTGTACGTGTGTGTTTGTTTTTGTGTTTTGTTAGTGTGTTTTGTTAGTGTGATTTGTTTGTGTGTTTGTGTGATTTGTTTGTGTGTTTGTGTGATTTGTTTTGTGTTTGTGTGATTTGTTCGTGTGTTTGTTTGTGTGATTTGTTTGTGTGTTTGTGTGATTTGTTTGGGCGACTCAGTGTGTGGAATATTGATGTTCAGCAGTGACGTCGCTCTGGGGGAGTCTTACATGTTTCTCTACAGTGACAGAACGCACACATTACCAAACACACACACACAAAACAAGTTTTAAGATGGTCTGACAAAAACACAAAATGGATTTAAATCAGATTTCCAGGAGCCTGTGATCGTCGTAAACAGTGGTAACTCTAACAGTATTATCCACGTGTTTATAGATCTGACCGTCGTATCCATGTGTTTATATCAGTGTTGTACAGGAACGTTTATATTTTGGGTGAATGTGAAGTGAACGAGCTGTAATGAATGAACTGTGAGCCTGTTCATCCTGGAGGAACGATGTGTGCTTCTGTTTGTTCAATAGAGTGACAGATTTTTTTAGTTCCAGGTGAAAACCCGACGAAACGCACCGTAAAGAGCTTTACTATTTAGAGGAAAAACATTCAATCTGGCAACAACACGAGCCACTAGCGTCGCATCGCTGCACACATCAGTGTGGTTTTTTCTTATGCAAATGAAACATATGGCTTTAAAGTTTGTATAGAGGATTTTTTTAAGGGAAGAGAAATACAGCGACAGTCCTTGTGCGCGTTCAGAATTACTGTTGAAGTTTCCTGTCTAGAAGTAATTCAGTGACCGACGCGTCTGTTTTTAGACCCTTCGTCTGCTTCGGTCGCGCCATCGCTGGACGAGATCTCCAAGAATCACCTCAGTTTGTCTTCACTCCTTTTCCTCTTCTCTTCTTCTTTCAGCGACCTCAAAAACGGACTTTCTTTTGCGGCGAACCGGTCGTGGATTCTCGTCCGCCGTCGCGACAAACTTTGTGCGAAAAGCGAGGAAGCGACAGAAAAAGCCTCTAAGAACCGCTGCGTAAACCACGTAATCCGACGAGTCAGTTATACTGGGGAGTTTGATTGACAACCCAACAGCCAATAGAAAATGAGGGAGCCTCGTTTTCTATTGGCTGATGTTTATCTGGCCTCAACACGTCCACAGTTGATAGATTTTCGTTCTTTTTTTTTTTGGTCATCATAATTACAAAGCTGCTGCGTCTCTGTAATGGTATTTTAATCTTTCACTGACAGTTTGAAACTAAAAAAAATCCTCCATACAACCTTTAAAGTAGAAAATGAACTTTCCCAACACAGTCTGTCGATCTAAATCACATCATAAACAGAGGAACAGAGGTTTTTAAATGTTTTGTGTTGTGTTGTGTGTTGTAGGCATGCGTATCCTGGTGAACCTGCTCCTGGACACTCTCCCCATGTTGGGAAACGTTCTCCTCCTCTGCTTCTTCGTCTTCTTCATCTTCGGCATCATCGGCGTGCAGCTGTGGGCGGGGCTTCTGAGGAACAGGTGTTACCCCGAGCACAACTTCACCCTGTGAGTACAAACACGCCAAAACAAACTCGTCACGTCGGCGTTCGTTTACAGGTTCGTTCAGCGTCCCAGCTCCAGTTTCTAAACTTCACTCACATGTCCAGGTTTTGTGGAACTTGATGAACTTGTTTTGGTGTTTGTCCAGCGTAAACTTTTGGCTCTAATTGCTAATCTACATAAACATATTTTCTGCCAAAAGCTCTGGTTTTCCTCACGTGTGGTTAAGTGGAACTGGAATGTTACGGGCGAGTAGCGATTCGGGCGGGTCAGGTGAATCAAAAGAACGACGAACGGGAGAAAAAAAAATACTTGAGGCGCGTCCAGGTCGTCCGTTGTCCTGGAAACAAGAAACATTTCCTGGTCTTTTCCCAGAACGATGGACCAGACTGAGAGAGACTTTAGTGTTTTTATTAGAAGATCGACTCAGCGGCTGCGCTCCTGGTTCAGATCCTGGTTCAGATCCTGGATCCTGGTTCAGATCCTGGTTCAGATCCTGGTTTAGATCCTGGTTCAGATCCTGGTTTAGATCCTGGTTCAGATCCTGGTTCAGATCCTGGTTTAGACCTACTGTAGAGCGGGTTTAGTCCTAGTGTAGTCCTGGTTCAGTCCTGGTCTAGTCCTGGTTTAGACCTGGTGTAGTCCTGGTTTAGTCCTGGTTTAGACCTGGTTTAGTCCTGGTTCCATTCTGGTCCAGTCCTGGTTCAGTCCTGGTTCAGTCCTGGTTTAGTCCTGGTTTAGTCCTGGTTTAGACCTGGTTCAGTCCTGGTTTAGTCCTGGTTTAGTCCTGGTTTAGACCTGGTTCAGTCCTGGTTTAGTCCTGGTTTAGATCTACTTTAGTCCTGGTTTAGACCTGGTTTAGACCTTGTTTAATCCTGGTTTAATTCTGGTTTAGACCTGGTTTAGTCCTGGTTCCATTCTGGTCCAGTCCTGGTTTAGTCCTGGTTCAGTCCTGGTTTAGTCCTGATTTAGACCTGGTTCAGTCCTGGTTCAGTCCTGGTTTAGATCTACTTTAGTCCTGGTTTAGACCTGGTTTAGACCTTGTTTAATCCTGGTTTAATTCTGGTTTAGACCTGGTTTAGTCCTGGTTCCGTTCTGGTCCAGTCCTGGTCCAGTCCTGGTTCAGTCCTGGTTCAGTCCTGGTTTAATCCTGGTTTAGTCCTGGTTCAGTCCTGGTTCAGACCTGGTTTAGTCCTGGTTCAGTCCTGGTTTAAAAAATGGACCTGTGCAGAACTCAGATGTGTAGGACTTTTTGGTCTGGCCCGTCCTTTCTATGCCAGACTGATATTATCAATAGTCTGGATTTATTTACAAATTTAAAGTTTATAATTTGAATATGACTGTGTAAATTTCCAAACAGATTTTCAGTCATATTTAATCATATTTAGTGATATTCCTGCTGTCCTGTTTTTAATAAACCAGTGTTTTTACGTGTAATTTAACATTTTTGGTTTTTAATTATGGATGAAAGAAGAAATTATGAAGAAATCAGCCCAACAAACGCCTCGTCCAACTGGGCAAACGGCTCCAGACGAACGGTCCAGCTCCGCGTTGAAGCTCCTCTTTGATTCGTTTGTGTTTTTGGACGGGATTTCCTTTTGGACCAACTCAGTCCAAGGTCCAGTCCCTCTCTGAGTCCAGGTCTCGTCACGGTCCTGGACTCGGATCCGCTGATGAAACCTCCAGAGACGTGAACGCGCACGAGTGGGGCTCTGATTTCTTTTGTGGCGGCGGCGAGAGTGAAGGAGGCGGCGCTGATTCGAGCTCGTCTTGTCTTTCGTGTGATTGGAATATTTTAAACGCTGATTCGTCCGTAAAACCTCCATTTTTTAAAGCTGTTGTTAAGGGTCTTTATTCTTCTGAACATCTTCTCCCGGGTCTGACTCCTTTTTTTTAGCTGTTCCCTCGTCAAAAACACGTCTGAAGAGGGTTTAGAGTCGCCTGTGCATGTTTGAGTAATCTAGTGATCTCTCCTGGGCCCTATTATCCTTGCAGTTGCAATATCTATTACATAAGGGTGAGTTGTTGTACAGTTGTAGGGAGTATTATCTGTTACATAAGGGTGATTTGTAGGGAGTATTATCTCTTACATAAGGGTGAGTTGTTGTACAGTTGTAGGGAGTATTATCTGTTACATAAAGGTGATTTGTAGGGAGTATTATCTGTTGCATAAGGGTGACTTGTAGAGTTGTAGGGAGTATTATCTTTTCCATAAGGGTGATTTGTAGGGAGTATTATCTGTTTCATAAGGGTGATTTGCTGTACAGTTGTAGGGAGTATTATCTGTTACATAGAGGTGAGTTGTTGTACAGTTGTAGGGAGTATTATCGGTTACATAAGGCTGAGTAGTTGTACAGTTGTAGGGAGTATTATCTGTTACATAAAGGTGAGTTGTTGTACAGTTGTAGGGAGTATTATCTGTCACATAAGAGTGACTTGTACAGTTGTAGGGAGTATTATCTGTTACATAAGGGTGAGTTACTGTACAGTTGTAGGGAGTATTATCTGTCACATAAGAGTGACTTGTACAGTTGTAGGGAGTATTATCTGTTACATAAGGGCGAGTTACTACAGTTGTAGGGAGTATTATCTGTTACATAAGGGCGAGTGACTACAGTTTGTAGGGAGTATTATCTGTCACATAAGAGTGACTTGTACAGTTGTAGGGAGTATTATCTGTTACATAAGGGCGAGTGACTGTACAGTCGTAGGGAGTATTATAGTATGATTGTACTCCTGTATCTCTCTGTTTGAGTGGAGCTGTAGGAGTCTGTTGAGCTCCTCTGTCTTTCTAAAACAGGGCTCATCAAACTCAGGCCCGCGGGCCAACTCCGGTCCTCCACGTCCTTTGACCGGCCCCCAGCCCAAAAACCTGAACTGGCCTCAAAATCTGTCATTTTTTTAAATTACTTTTTGGTAAATAATAATACATCTGCATATTTTGTAGATTTTTTTCAATTAAAAAATGATATGTATATGAAGTATTTATATTTATATTTAAATAATTATATGACGTATTTACATTTGCTGCCAAATTTTCGTCAACTGACAAACTCGAGATCAAACAGTGACAGTCGAGTTCTGTAGAGCAGATAAGGACCAAAAAATGACTCGTGTTAAAGTATGAAAAATTGACAGAGAGAGTGCTGGAATTTTCAAAAGAACAGTGGGTGACCTGACTATTTTTTTTGTTCAGAATAAGGACCGTGCAGTTTGTCTGATGTGTAAAGAAAGTGTGGAGGTTTTTAAAGAATATAATCTGCATCGTCAGGGTCAAACAATTCTGTTATACGACCGACCCGACCCTGACCTCATCACAGTCTGGAGCGAAAATGTGGCACCAGAGAAAAAAAAGTTTGGTGACCTCTGCTTTAAGAGTCTGACAGCCGACACGATCGCGCTCACAACATGTTTCTGTGATGTGCACTTTTTGTGGCACATTTAAAAATTGAAGACCAAAAAGTCATGTAGAGTGTGGTTGGCGGCTTTTAGGGAGAAAATAGTGAAATAAAAAAAAAACAGGATCATGTAGAGCGGGTTAATATGGACATTTTAAGTCCAAAATGAAGAATCTGACATGTTTTCCACAGAAAGTGAATTGGAGCCAGAGTCCATGGAGCCAAATCACGCCCACGTTCACTTCCTGTTTGAAACACAGCAGCTACAGAGGATTATTTTTGTCCATTTATATAAACAGTGAGCGCGTTTACATGTACATCAGTGTCCCGGTTATGATCCAAATCCCGGTTATGTCAGTACTGGGGATACTGTGTTTACATGTGCGAAGAGAAACCTGGACACTCATATCCCCGTGTACACGATCAAATGGAGTATCCCGGTTTATTAACATAATCTTACACTTTATTTATGTTGGTCACTTTATTTATGTCGGTCACTTTATTTATGTTAATCACTTTATTTATGTTGGTCACTTTATTTATGTCAAACACTTTATTTATATCGGACACTTTATTTAAACACTTTATTTACGTCGGTCACTTTATTTATGTTGGACACTTTATTTATGTCGGTCACTTTATTTATGTCAAACACTTTATTTATGTTGTTCACTTTATTTATGTCAAACACTTTATTTATATCGGACACTTTATTTAAACGCTTTATTTACGTCGGTCACTTTATTTATGTTGATCACTTTATTTACGTTGGGCACTTTATTTATTTCTATCACTTTATTTATGCCGGTTACTTTATATACGTAGGTCACTTTAGTTATGTTGGACACTTTATTTATGTCGGACACTTTATGTCGGGCACTTTATTTACGTCGGTCACTTTATTTATGTCGGTCACTTTATTTACGTCGGTCACTTTATTTATGTCGGTCACTTTATTTATGTTAATCACTTTATTTATGTTGATCACTTTATTTACATCGGTCGCTTTATTTACGTCGATCGCTTTATTTATGTCGGTCACTTTATTTATGTCGGTCACTTTATTTATGTTGGACACTTTATTCATGTTGGTCACTTTATTTACGTCGGTCACTTTATTTATGTCGGTCACTTTATTTATGTTGGACACTTTATTCATGTTGGTCACTTTATTTATGTCGGTCACTTTATTTATGTTGGACACTTTATTCACATCGGTCACTTTATTCATGTTGGTCACTTTATTCATGTTGGTCACTTTATTTACGTCGGTCACTTTATTTATGTCGGTCACTTTATTTATGTCGGTCACTTTATTTATGTTGTTTACTTTATTCATGTTGGTCACTTTATTTATGTTGGACACTTTATTCATGTTGGTCACTTTATTCATGTTGGTCACTTTATTTACGTCGGTCACTTTATTTATGTCGGTCACTTTATTTATGTCGGTCACTTTATTTATGTTGTTTACTTTATTCATGTTGGTCACTTTATTTATGTTGGTCACTTTATTCATGTCGGTCACTTTATTTACGTCGGTCACTTTATGTTGGTCACTTTATTTATATTGATCACTTTATTTACGTCGGTCACTTTATTTATGTTGGTCACTTTATTTACGTCGGTCACTTTGTTTATGTCATTCACTTTATTTATGTTGTTCACTTTATTTATGTCGTTCACTTTATTTATGTTGTTCACTTTATTTATGTCGGTCACTTTATTCATGTTGGTCACTTTATTTACATCGGTCACTTTATTCATGTTGGTCACTTTATTTATGTCGCTATTGTTGCAGTGAAAAGACTGAAAAGTGTTTGTCTTTTGGACGCATGTGACTCAACTTTATGTTGCAGTAACCGGGATACTGCGTTTACATGACACAGTGTCCCGGTTACTATCGGAATAAACCAGCTACAGTGTCCTGGTTTCTAATAACCGGGAAACTGCGTTTACATGAACCATGAAGAAACCGGGACACTCAAAAACCCGATCGTAACCAGGATACTGATGTGCATATAAACAAACTCAGTGTCTGTTTTCAGGGCCGAGTTCTGACGTGTGACGTGTTTATTTATATAAAAACATCAATAATGTAAAGGTTTGGTTTATCACTGGTGTCGCGCGCTCTTCTTGATCCGCCCTTGTCACTTATGATCTGGTTTTATTCGGAGCGCACACTCGTCTCCGCTCGCGTCCAGGGACCTGCTCCGCGAAAACATCTCCGACGTGACGAGTGACGGACGGCGTTTATCCTTCAGAGCGGAGGACGAGGAGAGATGGAAACTCGAACGCGGCGTGAAGAGGGGAGAGGAGCGGAGTGTCCTTACGAGTCAAGGAACGGAGAACAGAAAGACGAGGCAGAAATGTGCACGCGAAACATGTGAGGGTAACGCAGAGAGAGAGGAAGAAGAAGAAGAGGAAGAGGAGAGACGAGAGACGAGAGGGAGGTCAAGACAACGAAGACGACTGGCCAAAATTAAGCCTATTTTGTCAACGCAACATTTCAAAACTGTCACTCATGCTTTTGTGACGACCAGACTGGATTATTGTAATGCACTTTATGTTGGTGTCGGCCAAAATGCACTTTGCCAGTTGTAACGGGTCCAAAACTCAGCGGCTCGACTTTTAACTGGAAACACGAGAGCGTCTCATCATTCGTTCATTTGTTTTTAAATATAAAACTAAAAATAAGAAAAACAAAAAAAAATATATATTTTCTTCATTATTTGCGCCTCCAGACTGAACCAGGACTAAACCAGGTCCGGGACCAGACCAGGACTGAGACCAGGACTTAGACCGGGAACGGGACCAGGACCAGGACTGCGACCGGGACTGAGCCAGAACTGAGGCCGGGACCGGGACCAGACCAGGACTGAAAACGGTGTAGTCCTGGTTTAGTCCTGGTTCAGTCCTGGTTCAGTCGAATGAACGAATGATACACAGATTCTTCTCCTTTACAAAATGCTCCAAATTGTCCAGAGCAGCTGATATTCTCGCAATATTATGACTTTATTTTGACTACGACTTTATTCTCATAAAAGTACGACTTTATTCTTGTAAAATTACGACTTTAATGTTGAAATGTTACGACTTTATCCTCGTAGCGCCGGCATCATTTTTTTTTTTTTTTATCTGACCCTAATACGCAAGTTTCATTGTTGACAAAAGTGCGCGTTGCATTCTGGGAATTATTTTGTTCGGCGGCAATAAACACTAATTCAACATCACGGACGGAGCGAGAAAACACGTAAAGGGTATTAATCCCGGTTATTTATCCACTCTAACGGCAGAGGACCCAAGACCATTTGACCAGAAATTGGTCATAAACATCGACGGAGCCAAATCACCCTTTTCAACTCCGACAGAGCCTGGACCAAACCAAATTTCTGGTCAGAATCTCCAACTACCTGGACAAATATTCACTTTGGCGACATCCACAATGACTTGGTGGAAACTCCTGGGCCATTCACAGCAGAAAAGATGAAAACCTCCAAGAGTCTCGATGTGTTGTTGAACTTGTTGAGTCCACGGTTTGTTAGGATCTTCTACGTTTGCTCTGCGGAATGTTTGAAAGTCGTTTAATTCACCGTTAGCGGTTCTTTTCACTCAGAATATACGAAAAAGACATTTTCCTTCTTCCGTGCTTCTATTTGTGCATCCGATAATGCAGCAGGAATTTACCATTATTGGGGATAAATACGCGAGGTTACGAACTGTGTTTGACGCTATCGTGTTTCTTGCCTCCGACCAAAATATTTCCCAGCAGCAACGCGGCTTTTAATAACAATGACGTCAGCTGAAACTCGCCTGTATAAAACTTAAAATAAGAAAACAAAAAAAACAACAATTTTCTTCATTATTTGCGCCTCCAGACTGAACCAGGACTAAACCAGGTCCAGGACCAGACAAGGACTGAGTCAGGGACCAAGACTGAGCGGGATCAGACCAGAACTGAGACCAAGATTGAGACTGGGAACAGGACCAGGACCAGACTAAGACCAGGACCAGGACTGAGACCGGGACTGAGCCAGAACTGAGGCCAGGACCAGACCAGGACCAGACCGTGATACCGGGACCAGACCAGGACTGAAAACGGTTTAGTCCTGGTTCAGTCGAATGAACGAATGATACACAGATTCTTCTCCTTTACAAAATGCTCCAAATTGTCCAGAGCAGCTGATATTCTCGCAATATTATGACTTTATTTTGACTACGACTTTATTCTCATACTTTGTTCTTATAAAAATACAAATTTATTCTTGTAAAATTACGTCTTTATTCTTGTAAAATGTACGACTTTATTCTTGTAAAATTACGTCTTTATTCTTGTAAAATTACGTCTTTATTCTTGTAAAATTATGACTTTACTCTTGTAAAATTACGTCTTTATTCTCGTAAAATTACGTCTTTATTCTTGTAAAATTATTACTTTATTTTGACTACGACTTTATTCTCATACTTTGTTCTTATAAAAATACAAATTTATTCTTGTAAAATTACGTCTTTATTCTTGTAAAAGTACGACTTTATTCTTGTAAAATTACGACTTTATTCTTGTAAAATTACGTCTTTATTCTCGTAAAATTACGACTTTATTCTTGTAAAATTATGACTTTATTCTTGTAAAATTATGACTTTACTTCTTGTAAAATTACGACTTTATTCTCATAAAATTAGGAATTTTTCTTGTAAAATTACTACTTTATTCTCGTAAAATTACGTCTTTATTCTTGTAAAATTAGGACTTTATTCTTGTAAAATTACGTCTTTATTCTCATAAAATTACGACTTTTTCTGGCTCGACTTTATTCCCGTAATATTACAACTTTAATGTCAAAATGTTACGACTTTATTCTTGTAGCACCAGCATCTTTTTTTTTTTTTTTATCTGACCCTTATACTCCGTCGTGTAAATGTGCAGGTTTGTGTGTTCATTAAACTTGCGCGACCGAAACAAAACACAACTCCAGGTCTGTTTGTGACGAGGAAACGACATTAGAAGGTAGAAAGATCATAAACATAATAACTGAATTAATTTTGAGTGAACATCTGTTTCAGTTACAGTGTGGATATGGGAGACGAGCGGAGGTACGGGCTTCCATCTGTTTTCTGCTTCGTGAGTCTGACCGGAGCTCGAATTATGAAGCCAAAATGTTCAAACTTCTTTCGGTTGTGGAGGGCGGACAGGTGGTGACGGGTTTGACATTCTTGTCAAAATTCATTTTTTTTTCTGACTTCAAATTATTCCTTGAGCACTTTATTCTTGTAAAATTATGACTTTACTTTTTCTTGTAAAATTACGACTTTATTCTTGTAAAATTACGATTCTTTATTCTCATACTTTGTTCTTGTAAAATTAATTCTTGTTTACTTTATTCTTGTAAAATTATGACTTTATTCTTGTAAAATTACGTCTTTATTCTTGTAAAATTATGACTTTATTCTTGTAAAATTACGTCTTTATTCTTGTAAAATTATGACTTTATTCTTGTAAAATTACGACTTTATTCTTGTAAAATTACGACTTTATTCTCATACTTTGTTCTCGTAAAAATACAACTTTATTCTTGTAAAATTACGACTTTATTCTTGTAAAATTACATCTTTATTCTCATAAAATTATGACTTTATTCTTGTAAAATTATGACTTTATTCTTGTAAAATTACGACTTTATTCTTGTGAAATTACGACTTTATTCTCATACTTTGTTCTCGTAAAAATACAACTTTATTCTTGTAAAATTACAACTTTATTCTTGTAAAATTACGACTTTATTCTCATAAAATTACGACTTTATTCTTGAAAAATTACGTCTTTATTCTTGTAAAATTATGACTTTATTCTTGTAAAATTACGACTTTATTCTTGTGAAATTACGACTTTATTCTCATACTTTGTTCTCGTAAAAATACAACTTTATTCTTGTAAAATTACGACTTTATTCTCATACTTTGTTCTCGTAAAAATACAACTTTATTCTTGTAAAATTACGACTTTATTCTTGTAAAATTACGTCTTTATTCTCATAAAATTACGACTTTATTCTTGTAAAATTACGTCTTTATTCTTGTAAAAATTTTGACTTTATTGGCATAAAATTAGGACTTTTTCTGGCTCGACTTTATTTTTTTATATGAAGCCAAAATGTTCAAACTAAATCTTGGGTCGGTGGTGTGGAGCGGCGGACAGGTGACGGGTCAGACCGGGGCAGGTTTGATCTATTTCGGGAGGTTTTTTTTTTTTTCTGACTTGGCTTCTGTGCACTCATTACCTCCAGGAGTCCGCCTGACAGGTGCTCCTACACCTGCAGATCTGAGTCCACCTGTCGACAGGAGGGCTGCCAGAAGAATCGGAAAATCAGAAACTTAATTGATACTGAAACTAGAGACTCGTTTGATTAGGCAGAAAAACACAAGTCTAAGATCACACGGACGAGAAAACGCCCACGGAACAATACGGAACATTCCAGGACTCATCACTCACTGCACCGGACTAAACATCAGGGGTCTCCAAACTTTTGTTTTTTTTCTGGGGGCCACGTTCTCGCTCCTGACTGAGTTGGGGGCCAGGGTCGGGTCCTGTTTAGTCCTGGTTTAGTCCTGGTTTAGTTCAACTTGAATCCTGGTTCAGTCCTGGTTTAGTCCTGGTTTAGTCCTTGTTCAGTCCTGGTTTAGTCCTGGTTTAGTCTTGGTTTAGTTCTTCTTTAGTCCTGGTTTAGTCCTGGTTTAGTCCTTGTTCAGTCCTGGTTTAGTCCTGGTTTAGTCTTGGTTTAGTTCTACTTTAGTCCTGGTTCAGTCCTGGTCTAGTCCTGGTTTAGTCCTGGTTTAGTCTTGGTTTAGTTCTACTTTAGTCCTGGTTTAGTCCTGGTTTAGTTCTACTTGAGTCCTGGTTTAGATCTACTTGAATCTTGGTTTAGTCCTGGTTTAGTCCTGGTTTAGATCTACTTGAATCTTGATTTAGTCTTGGGTTGGTTCTACTTTAGTCCAGGTTTAGTAATGGTTCAATCCTGGTTCAATCCTGGTTTAGTCCTGGTTTAGTCCTGGTTTAGTTCTACTTTAGTCCTGGGTTAGTCCTGGTTTCGTCTTGGTTCAGTCCTGGTTTAGTCCTGGTTCAGTCCTGGTTCAGTCCTGGTTTAGTCCTGGTTCAGTCCTGGTTTAGTCCTGGTTCAGTCCTGGTTTAGTCCTGGTTTAGTCTTGGTTTAGTTCTACTTTAGTCCTGGGTTAGTCCTGGTTCAGTCCTGGTTTCAGTCCTGGTTTAGTCCTGGTTTAGTCCTGGTTTAGGTCTACTTCAGAACGAGTCGTGGTTCTGCAGGACGAGATCGAGGAGATGAAGAATTAGATGAAGATCGTTTTTAATTTGTGCGTCGTGTAAACAAACCTGAACTCTCCTCCTCCTCTGTCGCCGTCGCCGTCGTCGTCGTGTGGAGTCGATAATGAAATGAAACTGGACTCGTCAAATCTTTATTATGAACCATTCAAAGTCTTAACTCACCTGAAGACCAGGACTCTCATCATGCATCTCCTTGCAGCTTTTTGGAGAATAAAAGTGATTTAGTGATTTTATTGGTTTAGTTCAGTCCTGGTTTAGTCCTGGTTTAGTCCTGGTTCAGTCCTGGTTTAGTCCTTGGTCAGTCTTGGTTTAGTTCTAGTTTAGTCCTGGTTTCGCCCTGGTTTAGTCCTGATTTAGTCCTGGTTTAGTAGTCCTGGTTTAGTCCTAGTTTAGTCCTGGTTTCGTCCTGGTTTAGTCCTGGTTTAGTCCTGGTTTAGTCCTGGTTCAGTCCTGGTTTAGTCCTGGTTCAGTCCTGGTTTAGTCCTTGGTCAGTCCTGGTTTAGTCCTAGTTTAGTCCTGGTTTAGTCCTGGTTTAGTCCTAGTTTAGTCCTGGTTCAGTCCTGGTTTAGTCCTGGTTTAGTTCTAGTTTAGTCCTGGTTTTAGTCCAGTTTAGTCCTGGTTTAGTCCTGGTTTAGTCCTGGTTTAGTTTAGTCCTGGTTTAGTCCTGGTTTCCGTTTAGTCCTTGGTTTAGTCCTGGTTTAGTCCTGGTTCAGTCCTGGTTTAGTCTTGATTTAGTCCTGGTTTAGGTCTAGTTTAGTCCTGGTTTAGTCCTGATTTAGTCTTGGTTTAGTCCTTAGTTTTAGTCCTGGTTTAGTCTTGGTTTAGTCCTGGTTTAGTCTTGATTTAGTCTTGGTTTAGTCCTCGTTTCCCGCTCATTTAATCCTACTGTAATGACTAAATTAAAAAAGAGAAATTAAAACAATAATATTTTAAATCCAAATTAAAAATATCTTAAAAATTGTTATTCCGCCTGTTTTTTATGATTTATCCAAATCCCTGCAGCTGCTCGTGTCGACATGTGGCTCTTGTTCTTGTGTATTTCCTGACCCTCGTGTCTGGACTTTCTCTCTTAATGATCTCAAACGAACAGCGCGTGCGTCGATTTAAACCCAAAACCACCAACGGCTCATTCACGCTCAACAATAGCGCGAAGAGGCTGGAAAAACCCGGCGCCGCAGAATAAGAAAAAGGTGAAACGACGGATCAGGGCTAATTGCTAACCTGCGCGAACACGAGCTGCCGGATCCGTGTCACAGCGTGGCCTTTAGCGGCGGGTTTGAATGGCCGACGCTGAGAGGGTCGGACCTCCTCTTCGCGTTAATGACGGCTTTTATCAGAGCTCGCCTCTCTCCGCGCGCGATATTTCATTTATTTTCCTGGACTGAGACTTTTGAGAGAGATTTTTGTTCTTATTCTTTTGACTTTAAAGTGAGAATAAAAGTTTGGGAGCAGCTCATTGACTTTCTGAAGAAATTGTACGTAAGAGTTATTTCTTCTCTCCATATTTCTTATGTATAATGGTGCATCAATGTCAGAAATTCAACTTGTGTCCAATTTTAAAACGAAACCAATTAAAAGAAAATCTGTGGAATATTTGTTCGATTAAATAAAATATCCTGGCTCCACCAAGACTCTTAAGTTCCATCCAAACAGCGTCCATAAGTCTCTGGCAGAAAAATCAGTTTTTTTCAAATAACTTAAAAAATTAAGATTTTTAAAAAATATAAATGTTATTATTATTATTATTATTATTATTATTTATTAGGCCCAAGCGCCGTGCGCAGCGCACGCAAACAGAGTACGAAGCTCTCTCCCCTTTCCAAACACACACTGGCACTCATGCCAGTGACTGGTGCCCGCTGACATGGCACGGTGGCATCACCCGTGGGCTGCGACAGCGGCCTAATTGTTATTGTTCACACCAAAACGTCCGTGAAAACAGAGCGCGAAGCGAAGGACTGATCCACAGGATTGAAAACATTTGTCTGACTAAGAAATCATCCTGAGTTTACAGAGAACATTTTGTATGTGGAGCAACGACAAAACAAAATCCCGTTTGTTAATGTAGAGGAGCAGAAGACAAACAGACTGAGCTGCACTTTCTTGTTCTTGTGGTTTTACAGAAACATCACGTCTTGGTCTTTGCAGTGGAAGGTGTTTCTTGGTGAACAGTTGGAGACTTTCACTTTGACGCTGACTTTTTAAATTCGTAACCGAGGTTGAGCGAGAAATCAGGATTTTGTTTTGTCGTCGCTCCACATACAAAATGTTCTCTGTAAACTCAGGATGATTTCTTGGTCAGACAAATGTTTCCTTTTTGGTTCTTGCTGTGGATCAATCCTGCCCATCACCTTCACCTTTCACTATTTTTCAATTCCGTTGGGAAGAGAAACAGTTTGAACAGAGGTTTGAGTCACACACATCTGATTCACTTTATTTATAATTTGTATTTATGAAGTTCACAAACAAATTTCTCGAGCCGTTTTCCGCTGTTAAAACATCCAACAACCACAAAATTACGATGTCTGAATCCCAAAACTAAAACATGACAATATCAGAACCAGAAACAAAAGTGATATGGTTCAAAAGACTTGAAAAGATCGACTTTGTCAATAGACTCATCCCACTGGGAAAACAAACATGGAGGTTTGATGCTCACTTTTTTGGAAAAATCCTATCCAGTATGAATTGCGCGATGACCAGAAGTCCGACATTCTTGATGCGTGTATACAAACATCGCAATTTTTTTCTCCAGAGAACCTGGTGTTTTCCTTTTTAATCAGCAAAGTATCAACAAACAATCAAATTGAACTGATATTTCACTGTGATTTCGTTGTCTTTATTTAGTTGTGAAGTGTCTGAGTTGAATTCCCGGTGGCTCTTTGGCGCTCGCTCTTCGTCTTGTTGACGTGTCGAGTCTTCGGGGAACTTCATTACAGACGGACTAATGAACCGTGGCTACGCTAATGGCTACGCTAATGGCTAAGCTAAGTCCCAGAGGTGTGAGAGTTTGAGCTCAAATCGGCTCGGACGCTGCTTTATCGACGCTTCACTGATACAAACACGTCTCAGACAAACAGAAGGAGCTAATCTCTCCAACAAACCAATCACGACGCGATTAATTTATACATGTTTGTGTGAAAATATTAAAATGTAAACAAACGTGAGTAGGTGCGCTATATAAAACATTCTCTGTTCTCGTTCACATTACTGTAACTGAGACGTTTTTATGAGTAATTTGTAATTATTTAAGTCATTTTTGAAATAGGTAATTATTTCTTTTTACTCAAGTACATTTTGACCCAAGTATTTGACTTCATCACACTGGAACCCAACCTCGTTATTTAGTAAAATCAGTTTGAAATGCGGAAAAAAAACCCAATAATCTGCTGGAAGTGAAAGTAAACTGCGCGGGCGTCACACGAGGCATTTTCACTCTAGAATGTTCAGTCGTTGTACAGAAGCGTCCGTCTGTTTTGGGTCAACTTGGACGATGCTGGAGTCACAGATCGAGGTCGACATGGACGAGATTCAAGAAGAAGGAGCTTTGAATAATTCTCGAGGAAAATGAAGGAAACCCTCAAACGTGAAATAGGGAATAACATAATAATGCAAGTGTTAAAAGCATCAATCTATCCATTTTCTTCTGCTTCTTCGAGGACCAGGTCGTGGGGGCATCAGTCAAAACAGAGACTCCCAGACTTCCTTCACCCCAGACACTTCCTCCAGCTCCTCCAAGGGGACCCCGAGGTGTTCCCAGTCCAGTCCAGAGACATAGTCCCTCCAGTGTGTCCTGGGTCTTCCCCGGGTCCTCCTTCCGGTGGGACATAAACACCTCCTGAGGGAGGCGCCCAGGAGGCATCAGAACAGATGCCCGAGCCTCAACTGGCTCCTCTCGACGTGGAGGAGCAGCGGCTCTACTCCGAGCTCCTCCCGTGTGACTGAGCTCCTCACTCTGTCTCTAAGGGAGACGCCCAGACGCCCTGCGGAGGAAACTCATTTGTGTCGCTTGTATCTGCGATCTCATCCTTTCCGTCATTACCCAGAGCTCATGACCAAAGTGTTAAAATAATAAGTGTTTGTGAGCTCAGGTGTCTTTAAAATCTACAAAGTTTGCACCGTGTCACCTAAAAGTTGATTAAAACAACTTGAAAGTTAAAGATTAAAACTACTTTTTTACTTTTACTCAAGTAGATTTTTAGACAGTTTCTTTTACTTGAGTAGGAATCAATCAAAGTAAAGATAATTTTACTTAATTCCAATTGTTCTGTACTTTTTCCACCTCTGCTCTGTTGTACATTTTGCCACTTGCCCGTCATGAACATGTTAATTTCCACCCTGAATGTTCCACAGTTTGGCATTAACCTGTTACCACCCGCCTCATTTTGGTGTGTGCACAATGTTAAGACATACCCAAATGCCATAGCTTATTAAAAGAAAACCTTAGAACCCACATGCTTGTGTGAGGCACCATTTTAAAGCTTAGGCCTTCTAGTTTCTGTAGATATGTACATGAAGACTGTGAGTGCTGCCTAACCTACAGTACAGTCAATTAAAATTGTATTTTTTTGCTTCGAAAAAACAATTGAAAAAAATAAAGGCCTTAGCTTGGTCATACTTCATGCTAGGCATTTGTGACTCACTACACTCATTGTTCAAGTTGTTGGCAACAACTGTGTAGAATTTCAGATCTCTAGGACAAACGGTTTTGATGCTGTGAGCCTTTGTGTAAACAAAATGACAATTCGGCACAAGATTGCCAAATTTGTGCCAAATAATAATAATAATATAATAATAATAATCATTGTTATTATTATAATACTAATTCTTCTGAGCTTTAGGCATGTTTTCTCAAGAAAAAAAACTAAAAGTAGCCAAAATTGTCTTCCAACTGGCAGTTCTGCACTGCCACACTGCTCTCTGTGTCTCTCTCCTGTTCCTCTCGGCTGCGCGTATAAACACAGGGTCCGTTTCCAATACAATCTGAATGTCCCACCCACCGTTTGAAAGCTCTGGTGATTGGCTAAAACAATATGTCAATCACTTTCTGGAAGATCCAATGACTGAAGAGATTTCCCGTAAACAAACTGATGACGCGTGCGTAAAGCCAGGAAGTACGTGAGTGCGTTAGCTTCTTCAGCGGCTTGTCCCACCTAAACCCCGCCACCGACAACAGCGGGGAGGGTCTCATTTTGAAGCTAAGAGTGTGAGGAAAACAAGCGCACCCAAGAGCGGGAGAGAAAGGGAAGTGAGCGCGGGAGAAGAGGCGGAGAAGAGACAGAATATTTCATTCACGGATTCATCCACTCATACGGACGATGATTTTCTGGATTATTTCCCCACATGGAATTATTTTTTGGAAAAACAACTTGATATTCTTTTTCTGTGGATTATTACGGACTTATTGAGTACAACTTTTCATGGATTGAACGCGTTTTGGACCGACAGAACCGCTCAAAGGTAAGAAACGCGTATCTTATTCTTTGTTTATGATGTGAATTTTTAAATTCACATAAATTCGGGCTCGTTGTACGGCATAAAATGAATGATATGGCTGTTTTATTGATAAATTAAGCTTTCAAACGATGTATGGCCAGTAGTGAAAACAATAATGAAGGTGAATATACAGAGTGAACATTTTTTATTGGAAAATCGCCCGCCGGCGGGCGGGTGGATGGTAAGTGGTTTTTAAAACACACTTCATTTCACGGAGCATGAAACTTTTTTGTAACCAGACCGAACACTGTGGCCAACACGTCATATATGTCGATCATCATGTTTTGTTTTTATATTGTTTTGAATTTTACAGACTTGATCCCTCGTGGCACTTTTCTATAAATACACAAAAACATGACACAAAACTGAACAATACAACTTCACAAACCCGGTGTGATGTGCTGTCGTTTCATTAACGGGACGCACGCTGATGTGTTGTGATGGCGCTCTGAAGGGGGAGTGACTTAGTGCGGAGAGTGGGAGTCAAGAGCATCACTAACAAAAGGTTTTAAAACATGTTAACACGTTTTCGGTGAATTAAGTGTTTTCAGCTCAATAAAAGAGAACACAGTGATCTAAGTACCGTATTTTCCAGGCGATTGGACGCGCTCTAAAGCCTCTAACTGCATCAAAAAACGAACCGAAAAAGCGAGTCACTGCGAACACGCCGACAATCCGTTGTTCCCAGACAGCACCCTCCCTACACGCTAGAGATGCGCGGATGGGCTATTTTTTCATCCGCAACCGCGACACAAAACTCATCATCCGCCCGCTGTCCATTTTGCACTGAAGGTTTTCAAAACCGCACCTGCCGCCATCTGCCGATTGATTTTAGATTTTAGCACAATCATACAGCAAACAAACTAAGGAGCCTCGATAAAAATGCAAACTCTATAGCTCATTCATTCCAAAATTCGCTCAGCGTGTTTGTTCGCATTCTTAATTGTCCGTAACAACCCCAGACTTACCTGGTTTTCTTGCGCAGCTAATTAACTGACAACGTTTTCCGACTAGGCTATTTTTGAACCTTCTTGCCTTCGTGTTGGATGTTGTTACATTCTGAACATTCTGCCATTGCCCGATGTTATTTCAAAGTCATAGCCTCACTCCATCGGTCTTTCTTTAAGTTTTAAATCCCCCGAGTGGCAGTTTACGCTATAATGTCTGCGTGTTTTAAAATATAACTGATATCGAAACAAAATACACAGATCATCTCATCCAGATGAACCTTTATTGAAATCAGGCAATGCCCTCTTTATATTCCAATTGAAATAGGCAAGAAAAAATGTGCATAACTAAATAAATCTGGCCCTATAGCCACTTACGTGTTGGCAAACAGCTGAAATAAATTAGAAATAATAAAATAAACTGCATATAATATGTGCCTCGTAAACCTTAGGCATCAATAACCCGACACAACCTGAACCTTCAGAACATAAAACGAGGTCAAATGGGCTAATTAAGGATATGACGTACACTTCATACTACAAGCACAGACAATGACACTCGTCTTTTCAGATGTAGGTAACAATACTAACAATAACTTTTTTTTTTTTTTTTGTAGTTAAACCACCACCCGCCCGAATTAAATTAAAATATAATTTTTAGTCACGTCATCCGCCCGACCCGCGGTTGTAACCGCAATCCGCGCATCTCTACTACACGCCACAACTGAACAAAGCCCAGAGTCACCGTGAACGAACAAACAAACAAAACCACTCACCCATCACACTGTTGAGTTTCATTTAAAGTCCCACGCGGTTTATTTGTGAAAAAATTTCAAAAATAGACCATTTAATGACAGTGCGTCTTATAATCCAGAGCGACTAATCGTCTGTGAAATACAGAATGTGATGTGACCGAGAGCGCCCCCTGCCTCCGTCCTGTGCTGGTGATTCTGTCTGAACTCTCTCGTCGTCTCTGTGGATATAAAAAGTCCGACTCTCTCCTCGCTGCGTGAGACGGATGAAGTGTGGAGTGGACAGATTAGTGGCTTTATTTAGTCTGAGTGTTTACAGCGACACAAACGCTCTTTTAACGAGCTCCGAGTCGTTTAACTGCAGCTGTTCGCTTTGACTGCGAGACAAGCGCTCAGTCAGGAGGTTGTGGGTTAGACTCCCCATCTCTCTGGGTCTGCAACTACAGATCATATCCATTAAAATGTGTGTACAGTCCCTCAGTCGTTCAGGTCGAATCCACGGCAAACGGAGAAGTTCAATTCGTCATGTTTGCGAATAAACTGCGAATCATCATGAACCGTGAAACACATTCAACCAAATAAACTTTTGTTCATTTAACAAATTGAACTTCTCCTTTAAACAGGTTTCAAAAACTTGTAGAGCAAAATGTGTTTTTAAATTTGTGCTATTTCTGAAATTAGTTGAAGTCGTGCTGGACACCCGAGTGGATTCGTGTATGGGGAGCTCTGAATTGTGAGGCGCAGTTGTTTTTTGATGGGTTTGGAGGTTTAAGTCTAATAGCCCAGAAAATGCGGTAATCATATTAACTACACTTATAGTCCAAAAAATACGGTATATAAAAGTAAAAGTGGATTGGACACTGCCTGGGATGGACGTGTCGTGTGTGAGTGATGGTGGTGGTGTCAGGGATCATGAGCACAGACTGGCAGCCTCACTTCTGTCAGTCTGTCCCAGGGCAGCTGTGGCTACACTAGTGTCTTACCACCACCGCGTGTGTAGTGAATGAATAATGCACCAAACTGTAAAGTGACTTAGAGCATCTAGAAAAGTCTACGTTTATATGATGAGGGTCTGAACAGAAGACGCAAAAGTGGTGCCGCATTTTCACTTTTTATTCCGCCTTGAGATGAGTGTTTTCAGGAGGAAATCTGCATTCATACGGTGACGCAAAAGAGTGTGGAATTCAATTGGGTATGCATACCATTTGACATGTTTATTTTGTATGTAAGTAAGTTTATTTATATAACTCTTTTCACAGACATTTTCTGTCCCCAAAGACACTTTACAGAACATTATTCATTCATTCTGTACCTGGTGATGGTGAACTACTGTTGTAGCCACAGCTGCCCTGGGGCAGACTGACAGTAGCACGGCTGCCGTGCCACTCGGCGCCATCGGTCCCTCCGACCACCACCATCACACACACACACACACACACACACACACACACACACACACACACACACACACACACACACACACACACACACACACACACACAACACTTTCATAACAGGCAATGTGGGTGAAGTGTCTTGCCTAAGGACACAATGATTGAATTGATTGTATTTAACTGACCTTGACTATCAACTGTTCATGGACCTGGAGCATGTTTTGGGTTGAATGTGACGTAAACGTGTACACGACCTGAGCACATCTGACCAGAGTTTTGCGTCTTCGGCAGTGTAGATGGAAACGCTGATAATTCGCACAAACTTTGGCCGATTAAACTCTAATCGTTGGAGGACATCCCGGCCCTGAGCAGATTTATATAATAAAATAGCGCCCCCTAGGGAGATTGTATGGAACAAAAAAATTTTACTTTTTCGTAGACATACAAAATTTGGTGCACACATTCGTGACTTGATGAAAAAGTCAGTAACGCCCACACTCCATCTCCCATCGTGTTGCCATGGGAACACGTCAAAAATCAGTCCTCGCCAATGGGACGTCCCAACAAAAACTTTGACGTATTCAAACCAAATTTGGTACACAGATGCATCATGGGAATAGGAACAAAAAAGTATATTATGACCATGTCCCCCTGCCAAACCGGAAGTCCGCCATCTTGGATTTAAAAAAAAATCAGCACATACAGAAATTGAGAAAAATAGTAGAGTTCAGTTAAGGTTAGGGGTTAGGATTAGGTTAGGGGTAAGGTTCGACTTAAGGTTAGGGCTACAGTTAGGAGTTCAGGTAGGTTTAGGGCAGGTGTGTCCAAACTTTTTTCATCAAGGGCCACATATCTAAACACAGATGAAGCAGAGGGCCGATCAAGGGTCGTAGACTGGAGCTCAGTACAGTGAATAAATGAAATATGTGCATAAGAATGAACCATCAGTCTTTATTCATGCTTAGATCCTTAAAACCACACACTAAATATTAAATATTGGCTTTATCAAGGTAGATTTTCAGAAAACTTGCAGTAAAAAAATATTTTTATTTGATGCAAGGTAATTTGGGCCATTTCACCTGGAAGCCTGAGGGCCAAAAAAAATGTGTCTGAGGGCCGCATTTGGCCCCCGGGCCATAGTTTGGACATGCCTGGTTTAAGGGTTAATGTTAATTTAGGTGTAGGGCAAGGGGTAAGGTGCACTGGTGTGGCATAAGCAGGACTCAGCGTGGTGTGGCGTGGGCGCGGCGTAGGCTCGAGCGAGGGCCGATCATCACCGCTTGCAGCTATATTTATTATTATTATTATATTTCCATGGACTCAGTGGATCAAACAAAGTTCCATGGTACAGCTTTAACTCTCCTGTCCTCTCTCCCCGCAGCTCCTCGGGCCTCTCCCTGCCAAAGCCGTACTACATGGCGGACGAGGATGACGAGCGCCCCTTCATCTGCTCTCTGCCCTGGGACAACGGCATCATGTCGTGCGGGGACGTGCCGGCGCGCAGGGAGGGGGGACGCACCTGCTGCCTGGACAAGGACGACGCCCTCTACAGGCAGAGTCTGGGCCTGGCCGTGGAGCCTCTGACCAACGGCAGCGTGAGCGTGGCCGGACTCTGCGTCAACTGGAACCAGTACTACACCCGCTGTGGGACGGGGCACAGGAACCCGCACAAAGGAGCCATCAACTTCGACAACATCGCCTACGCCTGGATCGTCATATTCCAGGTCAGATCAGCAATTTAACTGTTTCCATCGAAACTTTTTATAACTTTACACCCCGTTATGATGAAGAGCTTTCTGCCTGATGAGGTTTAAGAGTCATCCATGCATGTTTGAGTAATTTAGAGATCTCTCCTGAGCTCTATTCAAACGCTCCTTGAGTTTCCTTGAGTCTTTTTCACTGACAAAATTTCAGAACTTTTCCATGATTTTTTCTAGCCAGTCTGGCACCACCGAGTGTTGCCGCTCAGTTTCATTTCTCTCCAGCAGCTAGGTCAGGAATCAGAATACACTAAACCAGGGGTCTCAAACTCAGATTACCTGAGGGCCACATTAGATAAATTCTGAGTGAGGCTGGGCCACATTGAGTATTCGATAAATAGCGTTTGCACAAAAAAAATGCCGTATGTGCACGTGTTTTGGGATGTAAAGCTGCGTTAATAATCTGTTGTTGTGAATCTGCATGGGCACTGATTGCAGTTTCATCTGTCAAGGGGGGGTGGGATTGTGCGTACATCTACCACGGGCCGCACTAACATTATTCTTTGGAATTAAGTGGAGGGCCGCAAAAAATCCTTCCAAGGGCCGCAGTTGGCCCCCGGGCCGTGAATCTGAGACCCCTGCACTAGACGATTTGCAAAAACCCCGGAAGTGTGAGTTCGGGCACCAGCCAATCAGCAAAGAGCCATATATTCTGTGTTGGCAACAATTCCTGAGATCAAGGATTTAAAGCCGATGTCATATAGGATTTTCAGCCTGCGGTGAGGTGACCCCAGAGTCAACGTACCACATAGTATTTTGACCCTGGGATCAGAATCCTATAATAGTATATTGACCCCCCTATGAAAATCTATATTTTATTAATAAAGAACTTGAAATCTCTAGAAAACACCTTATTTAGCCTTAATAAAGCATGAATAAAGACTTAATTAATACTAAACAAAGACTTAATTAATAATGATTCATGCTTAGTAAATGTTTAATAAACATAATTCGTCTTCACGTTAGAAAAGTTCTCCAAAAGACTTAACTAACAGATAACAGCTGCCTGAATGATCATTGCTTTGTATTATTAGTAAAACATTCTCTCATAGTTTATTAATGATTAATAAATGCTCAAAGGGTTAGTCCATGAGTAATTAAGTATGAAATAATTATGAGTAACTATTTACAGCACAGGCAAATTAAGTGCAAGTGCTAATTAAGGTAGCAATAAAGTAGTTACTAAGCGTGAATCATTATTAATTAAGCTTTTGTTCATGCTTTATTAAGGCTAAATAAGGTGTAGTTATTAACGCTGCGTTTGTTTGATAATTGCACTGAGTGAAGTTAAACTATAATCCCAAACCATCAGGTGAGTATTATTAAGTAATTGTTTGATCAATCACATTACGTAAAGTCAGAAAATTCATAGCTCATGAAAATAATCCGGTTTCATTGAGAAACCATCTGACCTCGCAGCATTATCATCGTTCACTATTTGTACTTTTTTTATTTCAATCGCTGCTGTTTGTTCGTGACGTTTTAATGCGCCGCTTATATAGCTTTCCCAAATTCTTACAATAATTGGTGTTAGTTATTATAAGGTGCTACTATTATATATATATATATATATATATATAATATATATATATATATATATATATATATATATATATATATATATATATATATATGCAAATTAAAACACGTTGACATATTTAAAAGTGTTTTGTAGAACTCAGATGAATTTTTTATGTCGATTAAAACTTTTGAATGTTAAAACTTTACTTAGTTGTTTAAACATCTTTTACTGACAATGAGATAAGTAGTTATTAATGAGTTAGGTAATCAAAGTGATGTATAATGATTTGGACTCTTGTTCAAATAAACAGGGCTGATCAACTGAGTAGTTAAATCAGGGATATGAGAAGATTTAATAACACAACATGACTAAATTCAAGGTCGTTGCTGAAATTGACATTATGATGAAGGATTATCTGAACATAACAAACTAAAAACCATAACAATGTCAAATACAATATAAAAAGTGACAAGATTGTTATGTATATGCAATTTGAACAATATGTTACATTTACGCAAAGTCGTTCTTCATCAAAACATTCCTTAAAATACCTTAAAAGAAAGTGAATATGTAGCAATATATAATAAAAGTAAATTACACAAGAAATAATAACAAATAAGTAACTACTAAAGTAAGGGGAGTCAAAATCCTATGGGTGGGTCACTTTATTATAGCTTTATTATGTTGACCCCGGGGGTCAGTGTACTATGGGGGTCAAAATACTATCTCACAGTAGAACAAAAAGAAAGTTTGATGAATTTTATCAAGGAGAAACACGTTATTGTCCTTCTTCCTACAGAATTTGGGAAAAGCGTAACATACCAGTTATCCCCGTCAGCGGCGCATTACAAACGTCACGAACAAACAGCAGCGATTGGTTAAATAAAAAAAGTACCCGCCTACAATCGAGTGAACGATGATCCTAATGCTGCGAGGTCAGATGGTTTCCTCAAAGTGAAACCGGATTATTTTTCATGAGCTAAAGTGAATTTTCCATGACTTTACGGCACCTACATGTGAAGAATTGATCAAACAATTGGAGCTAAATATGAAATGTGAATTCTTTCCACTCACCTGATGGTTTGGGATTATAGTTTTTTAACATTCAAAATCCCGTCAGTGCATTTATTATCGTCTCTTTTAAACAAACGGCGCAAGCGTTCAGAAATAATCAAAACAGACTCATGAGAACTTAACAGAACACTGGAGTTGTGTGAAAGAGATACTAAAATTCCATGACTTTTCCAAAACTTTCATAGAATTTACAAAGTTCTATGACTTTTATAGGATTTCCATGGCCGTGGGAACCCTGCTCCTTACGTTTATCTGTAAGATTCTGTACGAGGCTCCGCCCACAAGCCTACATCACTCATGATCCCACATGACAACTCTCCATAAATACACAAAAACATGATACAAACTGAACTCTACTTCAAAAACCTGATGTAATGTTGTAATTTATTTAAACTTTCTGATTTTAACATTTGAAATAATAAATAAATAACAAAAAACATCATATTTAATTATTTCACAAATCTAAATGGGTTATTTTAAAGTCCAAGTGGCTATAAATGATAAATATTGTATTTCATAGTGAATTAGTGTGAGCACATGTTCCAGGTTAATGTACGTGACCAAACACGGGTTTAGTGGGGTTAAAGGCCCTTCATCGCCGCTTGCGGGTGTAACCGGCTGACAGATGTGACAGATGTGAGATGGGAGAGTCGGCCAAAACCAACCGTGTGATTAATCTGCGTTAACTCGCGGCTGAAGCGTCAATTTGTTTGATTAATCACATGTGTTAGAGCGAGGACGTTGACAGCGCTAATAAAAACGTAGCACCGTTTCCATGACGATTTAAGGAACAGTAACTGATTTAGGCCACGGAAATGTCCGAATGTCTCCCCCAGCCCCAACACCTCATTTACTACATAGACCCGCACTCTTTAGTACGAAAGCCGAGAGGGGTCACAACAAACTCAAACGCCGCAACAAATACAAATGCGACAACACAAACGCAAATGCTGCAACACATTAAAAAGCCACAACACACCAAAAAAGCCACAACACACCCCCCAAAAAAAGCCACAACACACCAAAAAGCCACAACACACCAAAAAAAGCCACAACACACCCAAAAAAAAAAAAAGCCACAACACACCAAAAAGCCACAACACACCCCCAAAAAAAAAGCCACAACACACCAAAAAAAAAAAAGCCACAACGGAAATGACTGCAGGACTCTATTTTAATGCAAACGCCACAACACAAATGCAAATGCTGCAACACATTAAAAAGCCACAACACACCAAAAAAAAGCCACAATGGAAATGACCGCGGGACTCTATTTTAATGCAAACGCCACAACAAATACAAACGCAAATGTGGCAACACATTAAAAAGCCACAACACATCAAAAAGCCACAACAGAAGTGACCGCCGGACTCTATTTTCCGACGGATCGATCAAACGGCGAGTGAAGAAGAAGAACTACAACGTGAAACGAATAAAGATAAAACAATAAATTACTTTTACTTACGTTTCCAACTTCTCCGTTTCTTTACTCTTCACGTTTTAGTTCTTCTTCTTCACTTGCCGGCCCCGGGAGACGAAATGAGCAGTAAGGATCAGGTGCAACCCCCATCCTGTGCCTCACAACTGGGGTTAAAGGCCCGTCTCACACAAAATCAACTTTTCAGAGCTTTCTGCCTTCTAAGAGTGGGAAGGTGACTTTTAAAATGTAATCCCCTACAGATTACAGATTACAGATTACATATCCCAAAATGTAGTTTGTGACAGAATCCATTAAATTACTTAAAGTGAGTAATGTAATCTGAATACTTTGGATTACCTGATTTACTGTAGAGAAACAAAGACGAGGAAATCTTCACATAAGAGGTTTTGTCCAAAGCCCAGGCTTTAGTGAACCATAAAAAAATATTATTGATAGAAGACGAGGAAACACGTCCACACGGCAGGATTTAGTCCTGTTAAATCCTCTTTTAGACCTGGTTTAGTCCTGGTTTAGACCTGGTTTAGTCCTGGTTTAGTCCTGGTTTAGTCCTGGTTTAGTCCTGGTTTAGTCCTGGTTTAGACCTGGTTTAGACCTGGTTTAGTCCTGGTTTAGTCCTGGTTTAGACCTGGTTTAGACCTAGTTTAGACCTGATTTTAGTCCTGGTTTTGACCAGGTTTAGACCTAGTTTAGTCCTGGTTTAGTCCTGGTTTAGTCCTGGTTTAGATGTGGTTTAGTCCTGGTTTAGTCCTGGTTTAGTCCTGGTTTAGTCCTGGTTTAGTCCTGGTTTAGACCTGGTTTAGACCTGGTTTAGACCTAGTTTAGTCCTGGTTTAGATGTGGTTTAGTCCTGGTTTAGTCCTGGTTTAGACCTGGTTTAGACCTGGTTTAGACCTGGTTCAGTCCTTGTTTAGACCTAGTTTAGTCCTGGTTTAGACCTGATTTTAGTCCTGGTTTTGTCCTGGTTTAGATCAGGTTTGGTGTCCTGCAATGAGTGGATTTACCGAAAAAAAAAAAAAAAAAAAAAAAAGGGGAATAGCCCAGAAACAGTTAAAATCCCTCTGTGTAATCCATTTATTTCAACAAAGTAACTGTAATCCAATTCCCACTCACTGAAACAGTAACTGTAACTGAATACAGTTACTCATCATTTGTACTCTGATTACTCCGGTACATGTAATCTATTACTCCCCAACACTGGTCTTGTATTTGTCGCCGACGTGATTTTTAGATTGATTCAGTGTATTTCTGCCTCCCACGTGACGACGAACTAAAGCTGCTACAACGATGACGCGGCAGATTCACCCGTGACGTTTGACGGAGCAGAAAACGCTTCGCAATAGTCGACCTTTCATAGTTCCCGCTCTGTGCTGCCTCCGAGAAATCAGCAAGATTTCATAACTATTGTGTAATGGACGTTCCAAAACCCAGATTGTGCTTGAAAATGTGCAGAAGACACAATGTGGAAAGAGTTACTTTGCCTGAGATGGGCCATTTACGTTCGCTCTGTGTGAGTTTTTGTACATTGATATATTTTGTGTGAGTGGAGAAGCGGACATGTCTTACAGCGAATGTTAAATTAGAAGCACAAACAGCTCTTAAATCTCTGCTATTTCGTTTTTAGTCGCTCTCGAAAGTCTGGGATGGGCTCTTAAACCGTTTTCAGCTGTTGACTTCGTATTAAATTTAACTTTTGGGGCTTTAACCTTGACTGTCTGATGTAACGACCCAGAGCGAATCAGCGTGAGGAGGAGATCAGCTGCAGGGGCGTCCGACATTAACTCTGATTACACACATTATCCTTAAGACGAATCGCGTTTCAATCGAAATCACAATTTGAACGGACGCGACTGGCAAAAGTCCAAAAGTCCAGCAAGAAAATGTCCGGTCGTATTGTGAATAAAAGCGGCTGAAGTTTAGATCTGCACAAACATGTTCTGAAGAGAGAGTTTTGTGTCAGATTTCAGTGTTTTTGTCAGTTATTCTGGACGTTTAAAATGCAAACTTTGAGTAGAACGATATTATTAAAATCTCAACTGTAATGTTTATTAGAAAAATTGCAAAAAGACGCTGTGAACTTTGTCGTTTTTTGTCTTAAAATGTTTGTATTAACTCAATATAAATGATCCTGGGGTTTTTATTTTGAACTATTTTTGTCGCTAAATCAAGATATGAACGTTAATAACTGTCACTGTTGGGCAAGTGACTTTAAAACTGTAATATTTTATTTATTTATGACGTGTTTCTGTCATTTCAAAGTAATTTGTTACATTAAAATAAAAACTTTACACAAATATTGCCAGGACTACACCAGGACTACACCAGGACTAAACCAGGACTAAACCAGGTCTAAACCAGGTCTAAACCAGGACTGAACCAGGACTAAACCAGGACTAAACCAGGTCTAAACCAGGACTGAACCAGGACTAAACCAGGACTAAACCAGGTCTAAACCAGGAACTGAGGAATGAACCAGGACTAAACCAGGACTAAACCAGGACTAAACCAGGACTGAACCAGGACTAAACCAGGACTGAACCAGGACTAAACCAGGACTAAACCAGGTCTAAACCAGGTCTAAACCAGGTCTAAACCAGGTCTAAACCAGGACTAAACCAGGACTAAACCAGGTCTAAACCAGGACTGAACCAGGACTAAACCAGGACTAAACCAGGTCTAAACCAGGTCTAAACCAGGTCTAAACCAGGTCTAAACCAGGTCTAAACCAGGTCTAAACCAGGACTGAACCAGGACTAAACCAGGACTAAACCAGGACTGAACCAGGACTAAACCAGCAGTAGACACGTCCCACTGGGAAATCAAACATGGAGTTTTGATGTTCACTTTTTTTGGAAAATCCTTCCCAGTGTGAATTGCGCGATGACCTGAAGTCTGAGATTCGTGATGCTTGTGTTCACTGGAGCCAAATACAGACATCTCGAACCCGCCACGTTCTAAACAGGAAGTGAGCACGGTCTTGATTCGGGCTCCATCGTCTCGCCTCGTCATTTTTCTCTTAAAATGTTCATATTAACATAATCCTGGGGTTTTTATTTCACTATTTTGTCCCTAAATCAAAACATGAACAATAATAACAGAATAATCGGGCACCTTTTTTCATCCGACGTCGCTCCTTTTGGCATTAGCATTAGCAAAATTTGATTGACAGCGTTGCTAAGCTATAAAGAGGCGTAAAAAAATGAAAATAAATAAAAATAATAATAAAAGAAAGAAAGAAAGAAAAAAAATATATATTAAAAAAATATTATAATAACAAAAAAACAAAAAAAAAAATAATAAATATAATAATAAAAAATAATAAAAAAATAAATAAATAAAAAAAAAGAGAAATTACCTTCAACAACCTGGCTCCTGATTGGCTCTTTGGTTGCTACGACACACACGCTCAGGTTTCCAAATGTGGTCGTCTGGTTGCAGATTTTTCACTGTAACTGCGAGACTCGATGAGCTTCATTTGAGCTAAACCGCTAAGTCCGAACGGGAAGTGAGCACGGTCTCACTTCCGGCTCCATCGACTCTGGCTCTGATTCACTTTGTATTGAAAAACCGTCGCTCCTCTCTGTGTCACTGCAGCTGTCAGACGCCTCATTTTGGGCTTAAAATGTTCGTATTAACCCGCTCCACGTGATCTTGGTGTTTTTTTGTTCACTATTTTGTCCGTAAATAAATTCCTTTTCCAAATTCTCTGTTTGTAACTGAACCCGTGTCTCTGTCTCTTCTGTCTCTGTCTCCTCAGGTGATCACTCTGGAGGGCTGGGTGGAGATCATGTACTACGTGATGGACGCTCACTCCTTCTACAACTTCATCTACTTCATCCTCCTCATCATCGTGAGTCGCTCTTTTAGTACACACTTAAAAAAAAACAAAAAAAACACGGTTTCGCTGAGGGTTTGTGACAGACGAACATACCGACTCTCTGCAGCTGACGGCATCAAAATAATCATAAATCAAACAACAAAAGGGCAAAGAACAGTAAAAATAGCAAACAGAAAACCCACAGAAACAAGCAAAAATGAATATTTATTATAATAAATACATTAAAGGTTGTACGGAGGATTTTCTTTTAGATTCAAATTGTCAGTGAAAGTTTAAAATACCATTACAGAGACGCAGCAGCTTTGTAATTATGATGACTAAAAAAAAAAAGAATGAAAATCTATCAACTGTGGACGTGTTGAGGCCAGATAAACATCAGCCAATAGAAAACGAGGCTCCCTCATTTTCTATTGGCTGTCAGGTTGTCAATCGAACTCCCTACGTTTCAAGTGTAAGTGACTCGTCGTCGCGCGGGGATTACGTGGTTTACGCGGCGGTTCTTAGAGGCTTTTTTAAACTGTCGCTTCCTCGCAGTTCGTACAAAGTTTGTCGCGACGGCGGACGAGAATCCATGACCGGTTCGCCGCAAAAGAAAGTCAATTTTTGAGGTCGCTGAAAGAAGAAGAGAAGAGGAAAAGGAGCGAAGACAAACTGAGGTGATTTTTGGAGATCATTTCCAGCGATGGCGCAAATGAAGCAAACAAAGGGACTAAAACTGACGCGTCGGTCGCTGAATTATTTCTAGACAGGAAACTTCAACAGTGATTCTGAACGCGCACTGGATGTAAACAAGTGTGATTTCTACAGTAAAGACAGTGTTGGGAAGGTGACTTTTAAAATGTAATCCCCTACAGATTACAGATTACATACACCAAAATGTAGTTTGTGACAGAATCCATTAAATTACTTAAAGTGAGTAATGTAATCTGATTACTTTGGATTACTTGATTTGCTGTAGAGAAACAAAGACGAGGAAATCTTCACATAAGAAGTTTTGTCTGATAAAAGAAAATAAAAAGGAAGAGTCTTTACTGAACCAAATTAAAAATATAATTGAAAGAAGACGAGGAAACACGTCCACGCAGCATGGTCCTGTTAAATCCTGTTTTAGTCCTGGTTTAGACCTGGTTTAGACCTGGTTTAAACCTGGTTTTAGACCTGGTTTAGACCTGGTTTTAGACCTGGTTTTAGACTTGGTTTAGTCTTGGTTTAGACCTGGTTTAATCCTGGTTTAGTCCTAGTTTAGACCTGGTTTTAGACCCGCTTTAGTCCTGCTTTAGACCTGGTTTTAGTCCTGTTTAAGTCCTGGTTTAGACTTAGTTTTGACCTGGTTTTAGACCTGGTTTAGACTAGGTTTAGAACTGGTTTGGGCCTGGATTTAGACCTGGTTTAGACCTGGTTTGGACTTGGTTTAGACCTGGTTTTAGTCCCGCTTTAGTCCTGGTTTAGACCTGGTTTTAGTCCTGGTTTAGACTTAGTTTTGACCTGGTTTTAGACCTTGTCTAGACCTGGTTTTAGACCTGGTTTTAGACCTGGTTTAGACCTGGTTTTAGACCTGGTTTAGACCTGGTTTTAGACCTGGTTTAGACTTAGTTTAGACCTGGTTTTAGTCCTGGTTTAGACTTAGTTTAGACCTGGTTTTAGACCTGGTTTTAGTCCTGGTTTAGACCTGGTTTAGACTGGTTTTAGACCTGGTTTAGTCCTGGTTTAGACTTAGTTTAGACCTGGTTTAGACCTGGTTTTAGACCTGGTTTAGACCTGGTTTAGACCTGGTTTAGACCTGGTTTAGACCTGGATTTAGACCTGGTTTAGACCTGGTTTAGACCTGGTTTAGACTCGGTTTAGACCTGGTTTAGACCTGGTTTAGACCTGGTTTTAGACCTAGTTTAGACCTGGATTTAGACCTGGTTTAGACCTGGATTTAGACCTGGTTTTAGACCTGGTTTAGACCTGGTTTAGACCTGGTTTTAGACCTGGTTTAGACCTGGTTTAGACCTGGTTTTAGACCTTGTTTAGACCTGGTTTAGACTGGTTTAGACCTGGTTTTAGACCTTGTTTAGACCTGGTTTAGACCTGGTTTTAGACCTGGTTTAGACCTGGTTTTAGACCTGGTTTAGACCTGGTTTAGACCTGGTTTAGACCTGGTTTAGACCTGGTTTAGACCTGGTTTAGACCTTGTTTAGACCTGGTTTAGACCTGTTTTAGACCTGGTTTAGACCTTGTTTAGACCTGGTTTAGACCTGGTTTAGACCTGGTTTAGACCTGGTTTAGACCTGGTTTAGACCTGGTTTAGACCTGGTTTAGACCTTGGTTTAGACCTGGTTTAGACCTGGTTTAGACCTTGTTTAGACCTGGTTTAGACCTGGTTTAGACCTTGGTTTAGACCTTGGTTTAGACCTGGTTTAGACCTTGTTTAGACCTGGTTTAGACCTTGTTTAGACCTTGGTTTAGACCTGGTTTAGACCTGGTTTAGACCTTGTTTAGACCTGGTTTAGACCTGGTTTAGACCTGGTTTAGACCTTGTTTAGACCTTGTTTAGACCTGGTTTAGACCTGGTTTAGACCTGGTTTAGACCTTGTTTAGACCTTGTTTAGACCTGTTTAGACCTGTTTAGACCTGGTTTAGACCTGGTTTAGACCTGGTTTAGACCTGTTTAGACCTGTGTTTAGACCTGGTTTAGACCTGGTTTAGACCTGGTTTAGACCTTGTTTAGACCTGGTTTAGACCTGGTTTAGACCTGGTTTAGACTGGTTTAGACCTTGTTTAGACCTGGTTTAGACCTGTTTAGACCTTGTTTAGACCTGGTTTAGACCTTGTTTAGACCTGGTTTAGACCTGGTTTAGACCTGGTTTAGACCTGTTTAGACCTTGTTTAGACCTGGTTTAGACCTGGTTTAGACCTGTTTAGACCTTGTTTAGACCTGGTTTAGATCTGGTTTAGACCTGGTTTAGACCTTGTTTAGACCTTGTTTAGACCTGGTTTAGACCTGGTTTAGACCTGGTTTAGACCTGTTTAGACCTGGTTTACCTGGTTTAGACTGGTTAGACTGGTTTAGACCTTGTTTAGACCTGGTTTAGACCTGGTTTAGACCTTTAGTTTTAGACCTGGTTTAGACCTGGTTTAGACCTGGTTTAGACCTGTTTAGACCTGGTTTAGACCTGGTTTAGACCTGGTTTAGACCTGGTTTAGACCTGTTTAGACTGGTTTAGACCTGGTTTAGTGTCCGACGATGAGTGGTATAACCAAAAAAAAAAAAACCCAAAAAACAAAACAGACCAAAATGTGAAAACAGTAAAATCCCTCTGTGTAATCCATTTATTTCAACAAAGTAACTGTAATCCAATTACCACTCACTGAAACAGTAACTGTAACTGAATACAGTTACTCATCATTTGTACTCTGATTACTCTGGTACATGTAATCTGTTACTCCCCAACACTGGGTCAGGAGGCGGGAGGAGGAGCTGTAGAAACATCTGTATTTCTTTTCCCTTTAAACAACCTTTAATAAAATAGAATAGAAATAAATACGGGACAAAATCAAGGTGAAACCGACCGATAAAAATGGGTTTTCAGAAGTGATTTAAAAGACGATCCTGATGGTTTGAGCCTCATCTCCTCAGGTCGGACTGAAAAACACCAACATTCTCTCTGGAGGTGTGACGCTAACTGAAGGCACGGCTCTGTCTGCAGCTCTGTTACTCAAGTCCGTCCAAACCGAAGTGTCAAAAAAAGACGTGGACGAACGGGAGGAAAAAAAAAGGTCGTCCGTTGCGCTGGAAACAAGTGCCACGTCCCGGTCTTTTCTTGGATCGACGGCGATCGATCAAACTTTATTTACAGAGAGTTTTTCATACATAAATGCAACACAAAGAGATTTACGGTGATTAAAAACACCCCACATTTCACATTTTTAACTTTAGAGTTTTTATGACATAAAATCATCAGCGGAGGAAATCGGTTCAATGGCTCATGGCACTGGTGTAGTCCTGGTTATTTTCTTCGTTTAGTCCTGGTGTAGTCCTGGTTTAGTCCTGGTTTAGTTCTTGTGTAGTCCTGGTCTAGTCTTGGTCTAGTCCTGGTCTAGTCCTGGTCTAGTCCTGGTTTAGTCCTTGTGTAGTCCTGGTCTAGTCCTGGTGTAGTCCTGGTCTAGTCTTGGTGTAGGTCTAGTCTTGGTCTAGTCCTGGTGTAGTCCTGGTTTAGTCCTGGTGTAGTCCTGGTTTAGTCTTGTTTTTTTCTTGGTTTAGTCCTGGTGTAGTCCTGGTGTAGTCCTGGTGTAGTCCTGGTCTAGTGTAGTCCTGGTGTAGTCCTGGTGTAGTCCTTGTGTAGTCCTGGTGTAGTCTGGTCCTGGTCTGTCCCGGTCTAGTCCTGGTCTCAGTCCCGCTCTGGTCTCGGTCTGGTCCTGGCCTGGTCTCAGTCTCAGTCCTGGTCTCAGGTCTGGTCTCAGTCCCGGACCTGGATCAGTCCTGGTTTAGTCCTGGTTTAGTCCTGGTTTAGTCCTGGTCACTGAAGTCACGTAAACGGGAAACTTCCGTTCTCCGTTTTTTCCATTTTTCATTTAAACACAAAATCGAAAACTGAAAAAAAAACAAATCATTATCTGTTTTTTCATTTTGGTTTTGGAGACAAATAACGAAGAAAATAGTTGTTTTTTTGTTTTCTTATTTTTGGTTTTATATTGAAAAACGAATGAAGGAACGACACACAGATTCAGTTAAAACCCCACAGAAGTCACACTCTTCCTCTTTAATGCCGCACTGTGGAACATTCCGGGGTTTGGCCTTTCCCGGATGTAAAACTGTCATAAATATTAAGCGGAATTTCTCTCCGCAGAACTGAGCCGTGATTAAAACCTCCAGAGAAACGGCAGTCGAGTCGAGTCGAGTCGAGTCTCAGAGTCTCAGTCTGCGTCTGTGTCTCTGTCTGTGTCTGTGTCTCAGTCTGTGTCTGTGTGTGTCTGTGTCTGTGTCTGTGTCTGTGTCTCAGTCTGTGTCTCAGTCTGTGTGTCTCAGTCTGTGTCTGTGTCTGTGTCTGTGTCTCAGTCTGTGTCTGTGTCTGTGTCTCAGTCTGTGTCTCAGTCTGTGCGTCTGTCTGTCTGTGTCTGTGTCTGTGTCTCAGTCTGTGTCTGTGTCTGTGTCTGTGTCTCAGTCTGTGTCTCAGTCTGTCTGTCTGTGTCTCAGTCTGTGTCTGTGTCTGTCTGTGTCTGTCTGTGTCTCAGTCTGTGTCTCAGTCTGTGTCTCAGTCTGTGTCTGTCTGTGTCTCAGTCTGTGTCTGTGTCTGTGTCTCAGTCTGTGTCTCAGTCTGTGTCTGTCTGTCTGTGTCTGTGTCTGTCTGTCTGTGTCTCAGTCTGTGTCTGCGTCTGTCTGTCTGCGTCTGTGTCTGTGTCTCAGTGTCTGTGTCTCAGTCTGTGTCTGTGTCTGTGTCTCAGTCTGTGTCTGTCTGTGTCTCGTCTGTGTCTGTCTGTGTCTGTCTGTGTCTGTGTCTGTGTCTCAGTCTGTGTCTGTCTGTGTCTGTCTGTCTGTCTGTCTGTCTGTGTCTGTCTGTGTCGTCTGTGTCTGCGTCTGTGTCTGTGTCTCAGTCTGTGTCTGTCTGTGTCTGTGTCTGTGTCTCTGTCTGTCTGTCTGTGTCTGCGTCTGTGTCTCAGTCTGTGTCTGTCTGGTCTGTGTCTGTCTGTCTGTGTCTGTGTCTGTCTGTGTCTGTGTCTGTGTCTGTGTC